>NC_080724.1:5805000-6082500 GCF_019097595.1 Hemibagrus wyckioides
CCAGATCTGCTCCTTTACCTAAGAAAAACTATACACTGAAAGCTTGACTAAAAGTCTTCAGCCTAGACTTAAACATTGAGACTGTGTCTGAATCCTAACACTAATTGGAAGGCTGTTCAATAACTGTAGGGCTTAGTAAGAAAAAGCTCTGCCCCCTGCTGTAGCCTTTGCTACTTGAGCTACCACCAAATAACCTCCACCCTTTGATCTGAGTAGGCATCATAAATGTGGATCATAAATAACCTAAAGGTCAAAAACTAGTCAGTATCTGGTGTGAGCACCATTTGACTCACGCAGTGCAACACATCTCCTTCGCATAGAGTAGATCAGATTGTTGATTGTGGCCTGTGGAATGTTGGTCCACTCCTCTTCAATGGCTGTGCGAAGTTGCTGGATATTGGCAGGAACTGGAACACGCTGTCATATACGCCGATCCAGAGCATCCCAAACATGCTCAATGGGTGACATGTCCGGTGAGTATGCTGGCCATGCAAGAATTGTGTACAGATCCTTGCAACATGGGGCCGTGCATTATCATGCTGCAACATGAGGTGATGGTCGTGGATTAATTGGCACAACAATGGGCCTCAGGATCTCGTCACGGTATCTCTGTGCATTCAAAATGCCATCAATAAAATGCACCTGTGTTCGTTGCCCATAACATACGCCTGCCCATACCATAACCCCACCGCCACCATGGGCCACTCGATCCACAATGTTGACATCAGCAAATCGCTCACCCACATGACCCCATACACGCTGTCTGCCATCTGCCCTGTACAGTGAAAACCGGGATTCATCCGTGAAGAGAACACCTCTCCAATGTGCCAGACGCCATCGAATGTGAGCATTTGCCCACTCAAGTCGGTTACGACGAACTGCAGTCAGGTCGAGACCTCGATGAGAACAACGAGCATGCAGATGAGCTTCCCTGAGACGGTTTGTGACAGTTTGTGCAGAAATTCTTTGGTTATGCAAACCGATTGTTGTAGCAGCTGTCCGGGTGGCTGGTCTCAGACGATCATGGAGGTGAAGATGCTGGATGTGGAGGTCCTGGGCTGGTGTGGTTACACATGGTCTGCGGTTGTGAGGCCGGTTGGATGTACTGCCAAATTCTCTGAAACGCCTTTGGAGACAGCTTATGGTAGAGAAATGAACATTCAATTCACGGGCAACAGCTCTGGTGGACATTCCTGCAGTCATCATGCCAATTGCACGCTCCCTCAAAACTTGCGACATCTGTGGCATTGTGCTGTGTGATAAAACTGCACATTTTAGAGTGGCCTTTTACTGTGGCCAGCCTAAGGCACACCTGTGCAATAATCATGCTGTCTAATCAGCATCTTGATATGCCACACCTGTGAGGTGGATGGATTACCTCGGCAAAGGAGAAGTGCTCACTAACACAGATTTAGACAGATTTGTGAACAATATTTGAGAGAAATAGGCCTTTTGTGTACATAGAAAAAGTCTTAGATCTTTGAGTTCAGCTCATGAAAAATGGGGGCAAAAACAATAATTTTGTTCAGTGTAGTATTTTATAATCAATGCAAAATTTGGACTGGGAGCAAATGCAGTATGGATAAGACAGGAGTGATTGGTAAATCTCTCTGCAGTAGCAGATGTAAATGTTCGCTTAATATGGTGACAGCAAATTGTGCATCTCATGTTTGACACATTTTAAATAAAATAAGATATTGGTCTGAGATAGCTTAATCTAGCCATGGGGGTCACAGTCCAGTGACTTCTGTGCCGGTCCCAAGCCCGGATAAATAGAGAGGGTTGCGTCAGGAAGGGCATCCGGCGTAAAACATTGCCAAATTTAACCATGCGAATCGTCAGTACTCTAAATTTCATACCGGATCGGTCGAGGCCCGGGTTAACAACGACCGCCATCGGCGCCGTTGACCTACAGGGCGCTGGTGGAAATTGGGCTACTGTTGGTCAAAGAAGTAGAGGAGGAAGGAGAGTGTGTAGACAGAGAGAGTAGAGGAAAGGTAAGAGTGTAGAACTGAGAATAGGAACTCTGAATGTTGGTATTATGACAGGGAAAGGTAGAGAGCTGGCTGATATGATGGAGAGAAGGAAGGTGGATATACTGTGTGTACAGGAGACCAGGTGGAAGGGTAGCAAGGCTCGTAGTATAGGAGCAGGATTCAAGCTGTTTTATTATGGGGTGGATAGTAAGACAAATGGGGTAGGTGTGGCCCTGAAGGAGGAGTTTGTGAGGAATGTTCTGGAGGTGAAGAGAGTGTCAGACAGGGTGATGAGTCTGAAGTTGGAGATTGAAGGGGTGATGTTGAATGTTGTTAGTGGTTATGCCCCACAGGTAGGTTGTGAGTTAGAGGAGAAAGAGAGATTCTGAAGTGAATTAGATGAGGTGGTAGAGAGTATTCCCATGGGTGAGAGAGTGGTGATAGGAGCAGATTTTAATGGACTTGTTGGTGAGGGGAACACAAGTGATGAGGAGGTGATGGGCAAATTTTGAGTTAAGGAAAGGAACCTTGAAGGACAGATGGTAGTGGACTTTGCTAAGAGGATGGACATGGCTGTGGTTAACATTTATTTTCAGAAGAGGGAGGAGCATAGAGTGACTTACAAGAGTGGAGGTAGGAGCACACAGGTAGACTACATCCTATGTAGAAAAGGCAATCTGAAAGAGATTAGTGACTATAAAGTGGTAGTGGGAGAGTGTGTAGCCAGACAGCATAGGATGGTGGTGTGTAGGATGACTTTGATGGTCTGTAAGCAGAGGTCAAAGATAGAGATGGAGAAGAAAACCAAGTGGTGGAAGCTGAAAAAGGAGGAATGTTGTGAGGAATTTAGACAGAAGTTGAGGCAGGCTCTGGGTGGTCAGGTAGTGCTGCCAGATGACTGGGAAACTACAGCAGAAGTGATCAGGGAGGCAGGAAGAAAGGTGCTGGGTGTGTCATCTGGAAGGAGGAAAGAAGATAAGTGGACTTGGTGGTGGAATGAGGAAGTTCAGGATAGTATTCAAAGGAAGAGGTTAGCCAAGAAGAAGTGGGACATGGACAGGACCGAAGAGAATAGACAGGAATACAAGGAGTTACAGCGCAGAGTGAAGAGGGAGGTGTCTAAGGCCAAGCAGAGGGCATATGATGAGTTGTACACTTGGTTAGACACTAGAGAAGGAGAGAAGGACTTGCACAGGTTAGCTAGGCAGAGGGATCGAGATGGGAAGGATGTGCGGCAAGTTAGAGTTATTAAGGATAGAGATGAAAAGGTGCTCACAAGTGAGGAGAGTGCACGGAGGAGATGGAAGCAGTACTTTGAAGAGCTGATGAATGAGGAAAATGAGAGGGAAGAAAGAGTAGAAGGGGTGAACTCTGTGGAACAGAAAGTAGATAAGATTAGAAAGGATGAAGTCAGGAAGGCTTTGAAGAGGATGAAAAGTGCAAAGGCAGTTGGTCCTGACGACATCCCAGAGGAGGTCTGGAAGTGTCTAGGAGAGGCGGCAATGGAATTTTTAACTAGTCTGTTTAACAGGGTTTTAGAGAGTGAGAAGATGCCTGAGGAATGGAGAAGAAGTGTATTAGTGCCGATCTTTAAGAATAAGGGTGACGTGCAGAGTTGCAGCAACTATAGGGGGATAAAGTTGATGAGCCATACAATGAAGCTATGGGAAAGAGTAGTGGAAGCTAGGTTAAGGAAGGTTGTGAGCAGCAGTATGGCTTCATGCCCAGAAAAAGCACAACAGATGCAATTTTTGCTCTGAGAATTTTGATGGAGAAGTATAGGGATGGTCAGAGAGAGTTGCACTGTTTGTTTGTAGACTTGGAGAAAGCATATGACAGGGTGCCAAGAGAAGAGCTGTGGTACTGTATGAGGAAGTCAGGAATAGCAGAGAAGTATGACAGAGTGGTGCAGGACATGTATGAGAGGAGCAAGACAGTGGTAAGGTGTGCTGTAGGGCAGACAGAGGAGTTCAGAGTAGAGGTGGGACTGCATCAGGGATCGGCTCTGAGCCCCTTCCTGTTTGCTATGTTGATGGACCAGTTGTCAGAGGAGGTCAGACAGGAGTCTCCTTGGACAATGATGTTTGCAGATGACATTGTGATCTGTAGTGAGAGCAGGGAGCAGGTGGAGGAAAACCTGGAGAGGTGGAGGTTTGCGCTGGAGAGAAGAGGAATGAAAGTCAGTCGTAGTAAGACTGAGTACATGTGTGTGAATGACAGGGATGGAAGTGGAACAGTAAGATTACAGGGTGAAGAGGTGAAGAAGGTACAGGAGTTTAAGTACTTGGGGTCAACAGTCCAGAGTAATGGAGAGTGTGGAAAAGAGGTAAAGAAGCGAGTGCAGGCAGATTGGAATGGGTGGAGAAAGGTGTCGGGAGTTTTGTGTGATAGAAAAATTTCAGTGAGAATCAAGGGGAAGGTGTACAGGACAGTGGTGAGACCAGCCATGCTGTATGGTTAAGAGACAGTATCACTGAGACAGAGACAGGAGTCAGAGCTGGATGTAGCAGAGCTGAAGATGTTGAGGTTCTCTTTGGGAGTGACATGTTTGGACAGGATTAGGAATGAGTACATCAGAGGGACAGCTCATGTTGGACGTTTGGGGGACAAAGTTAGAGAGGCCAGGTTAAGATGGTTTGGACATGTCCAGAGGAGGGACAGTGACTATATTGGTAGGAGAATGTTGGACATGGAGATGCCAGGCAGGAGGAAGAGAGGAAGGCCAAAGAGGAGGTATATGGATGTAATAAATGAGGATATGAAGCTAGTGGGTGTAAGTGTTGAGGATGCAGAAGATAGGGATAGGTGGAGAGAGATGATTCGCTGTGGCGACCCCTGAAGGGAAAAGCCAAAAGAAGAAGAAGAAGATTGGTCTGAGATAGCTTACGACTGTGGAAGAGTGAATATGTTTTCTATATGTATGCCGAATGTAAGAATAAGATCCAGAGTGTGATCTCCATTATGAGTCGGCCCTATTACATTCTGATTAACACCTACTGAATCTAAGATACACTATATTGCCAAAAGTATTCACTCACCTGCCTTGACTCGCATATGAACTTAAGTGACATCCCATTCCTAATCCATAGGGTTCAATATGACGTCGGTCCTCCCTTTACAGCTATAACAGCTTCAACTCTTCTGGGAAGGCTGTCCACAAGGTTTAGGAGTGTGTTTATGGGAATTTTTGACCATTCTTCCAGAAGCGCATTTGTGAGGTCACACACTGATGTTGGACGAGAAGGCCTGGCTCTCAGTCTCCGCTCTAATTCATCCCAAAGGTGTTCTATCGGGTTGAGGTCAGGACTCTGTGCAGGCCAGTCAAGTTCATCCACACCAGACTCTGTCATCCATGTCTTTATGGACCTTGTTTTGTGCACTGGTGCACAGTCATGTTGGAAGAGGAAGGGGCCAGCTCCAAACTGTTCCCACAAAGTTGGGAGCATGGAATTGTCCAAAATGTCTTGGTATGCTGAAGCATTCAGAGTTCCTTTCACTGGAACTAAGGGGCCAAGCCCAGCTCCTGAAAAACAACCCCACACCATAATCCCCCCTCCACCAAACTTTACACTTGGCACAATGCAGTCAGACAAGTACCGTTCTCCTGGCAACCGCCAAACCCAGACTCGTCCATCAGATTGCCAGATGGAGAAGCGCGATTCTTCACTCCAGAGAACGCGTCTCCACTGCTCTAGAGTCCAGTGGCGGCGTGCTTTACACCACTGCATCCGACGCTTTGCATTGCACTTGGTGATGTATGGCTTGGATGCAGCTGCTCGGCCATGGAAACCCATTCCATGAAGCTCTCTGCGCACTGTTCTTGAGCTAATCTGAAGGCCACATGAAGTTTGGAGGTCTGTAGCGATTGACCCTGCAGAAAGTTGGCGACCTCTTCGCACTATGCGCCTCAGCATCCGCTGACCCCGCTCCGTCAGTTTACGTGGCCTACCACTTCGTGGCTGAGTTGCTGTCGTTCCCAAACACTTCCACGTTCTTATAATACAGCTGACAGTTGACTGTGGAATATTTAGGAGCGAGGAAATTTCACGACTGGATTTGTTGCACAGGTGGCATCCTATCACAGTTCCACGCTGGAATTCACTGAGCTCCTGAGAACGACCCATTCTTTCACAAATGTTTGTAAAAACAGTCTGCATGCCTAGGTGCTTGATTTTATACACCTGTGGCCATGGAAGTGATTGGAACACCTGATTCTGATTATTTGGATGGGTGAGCGAATACTTTTGGCAATATAGTGTAGATACAACTGCTGTTCTTAGAGGGTCTTCTGACTTATCAAAATGAATGTTGAAGTCTCCTACAATTAATGCTTTGTTTAAAGAAACAATGAGGTTTGAAATGAAATCTGCAAATTCACTGAGGAATTCAGAATATGGCCCTGGAGGTCTGTGAATAACAATTAGTGGAATCGACTCTGTGAAATTGTGTTTTGTGGCTACATAAGTTAGGTTAGTATAAAGAACTTCAGATGTGTTGAATTGATGTCTGGGTTTTTGTGTGGCGCCTAGCTTATTATCATGAATAACTGCAACACCTCAGATCAAAGGTGCTGGCTGTGCATTCACTATGACCTAGTTTTATGTTAATCAGTTTACTAAAACAAATTTTCTGATTGTTTATATATTTTTGTTTAGCTCAGGGAACAGACACAGTCTCAATATTGTGAACCCTGGGTAACCCTAGCTTGATTGTATGCTCCCTGGCCTTGGCTGTGGATTGTCACTGATTAACTAAACCTGCTCTAAGACATGTGATATGCTGCAAAAAATGAGAGCAGCACCTTCCCGAGTGTGATGAACACTGTCCCACCCTAACAGGCCAGCCTTGCCCTTAAAAAAGATTCAAAACTCTATGAAGCCCACATTGTTTTCAGAGCACCACAACAGTATACACATCAGTATAGTGGTTATTATAAATGATCTTTGATCATTTTTTATGAAAGGTGCCAATCATTCTGGAAGGCAGGGAAGTCTGTATTGGTAGACTTTGACAGGTATAACAAAATTAATTTATGAAATCTGTGATGATAAACTATCAACAAACATATCAAGTGTACTACATTCCTAGGTGAATATATGAATAGAAACATAGTAATTAGTAATGCAGACTTAAGCAGTAATTAGTAATGTATTCTTTATTTGTGTTTTGTCTTTCTGGTAGATGGAGATTATGCTGCAATGGAAGCAGAAAGCTGAGATCCAGTCCCTTGTCTCTATTGCTCCTCATTTTCTCACTCAGGTGTACCTACACAATAAGTTGTCTTATGGGGGCTGGATATGAGTCCACACTGCTGCACATTTAACTGCACTGTAATACACAGTCCTGTAATAATTATCTTTCCAAATTCATTATTTTTGCTGTATCCTATAGGATTTCTGAAATCCTGTAACAAATGAATGTTTGAATGTTTACAAGACTTTTTACACATAGCAGAAGGCACAGAAGTACAACCACAGAGCTATCCATATAGTTAGTACATGCCTATACTGAGGATTTAATACCTTATAAAAGGTTCAAACATCAATAAAAATGTTTGGAGATGTGTTGTGATAAGCCATGATTCTCATTTGCTGAACTAGTAAAACCATTTTGATTTTGTTATGCTTCTGATGTTGAGAAAAGCTGATCTGAAGAAATCACATGAATAAATGTCCAGAATCGGAATATCTGTCACATTCCATCCCCTTCTAAGAGAACCCTCCCCCGAATTCTAATTAGTCACGTGTCTTACTTCTGGTTCCCACAGACATTTAAACCACACACACACCCTGGTCCGACGCGAACTATCGTCCTCCCATGACATACTGTGCGTTCAATATTACTATTGTTGATTTTGTGTATGATTCTTGCCTGTTTCTGACCTCTGATCTTGCCTCTTGTCTGCTAGGTATTTCGTTTATGACCTTGCCTGTTTTCTGTACTCCTGTTATTGGTTTTGCGCTTTGGTTTTGTTTACTCCGGTCTAGTGTTTTTCCAGTTCTGACTCACATTTGTTTTTTGACCACTTTTCTGCCTATCGTTGTATTCAATAAACCGCTTATGGATTCTACACCTGATACCTCCGGCGATTCATTACAATATCATAACTGTCTCCTGTATACGTCTAACAAGTGCCATTGTTTTTTATTTTTTATACATTCAAGAGTGCTAGATCCTGGTACATCTCTATACTTTCTTGCTAGAACTTGATAGTTGATTGGAGACTAAGAATTTAAATAAGGTGTGGCTCCTGCTTGGTTGAAATGTAAGCTGGTCTTTTATTGTTAAGAACAACACTCCTGCTTTATAATATAAAGTCTCTGCTGTAGTAAACAATTTAAAATAAATTTCATAGGGAACCCATCCTAATCTGAGTGACACAGGATAATTGTAAGCAGCTATACAGTCAAATACAATCTGGGTGAGACCAGAGAATGTGATTAAATAATGTCCATTCTACAGCTGTTTATATTCATGTGGAGTTGTGTAACCAGGAGCTTTTGAGCTTCAGCATAATTTTTGATTTCATTATAGATTTCAACATAAACTCTTTACTGGCAAATATATCAGATGTTCAGTGCTGGAGACCTGAGCCTAAGACCGACTGAGGCAACAGCAGTTAAAAGGCATTTGCCATGGTCTCCAAGTTGTATTATTCACAGCAGTCCCATACTGCATCTCCAGGTTATCCATTAGTACTTGCTATTTGAATGTCAAAAATGCCATATCAATAGCACTGTGCACTGAAGCGATGAGATTCCAACCAAAAGTAGTTGAAGCTGGCTCCCAGTCTGTGGACAACCTCGAATGGCTGATGTGCCAGATACCCTTATATATATCCCTTTATAGTGATCAGTCAGCGGGCTGGTGACATCCAAATAATTAGGCACAAACCTGCGACAATAGACATACAGCCCCAAGAAGAGTCTTACCTCCAATTTGGTCTTAGGTCTCGGGACCTGCCTGTCGCCCAAGTAAAAGCCCAGATACTGCACTTCCACCTGTCCTCTTGCACAATTCTTTGGGTTTGCTGTGGGTCCATCTCAGTAATCTCAGGGCAGCCCTCAGATGCTGCATGTGCCACTGCCAATTACTGTAAATAATGATATCATTTAAATAGGCAGTGGTATATGCAGCATGCGGGCAAAGGATTCTGTTCTTGAGCCACTGGTTCTTTACCTAAGAAAATTATCTCAGACACTGAGACTGTGTCTGAGCCCTGAACAGTCATTTTTAAGCTGTTTCTTAACTGTGGGCCTTTGTAAGAAACAGAGTTGCCCCCTGCTGCAGCCTTTAATACTTGAGGTACTACCAAATAGCCTGCACCTTCTGATTGAAGTAGGCATGGTGGATCATAAAAAAAAAATTTGCTCAGGAACTGTGGTGTGAGACCATGCAGTGCTTTATATGTCATTAGTAGTATTTTATAATCTATGCAAAATTTGACTGTAAACCAGTGCAGTATGGATAAAACAGGAGTAATGTATTAATGTCTTCTGGACATAGTTAGGACTCTAGCTGCTGCATTCTGGACTAACTGGAGCTTGCTTATGCACCCACTAGAACATAATCCAATGCAATAATACAAAAAATAATACAAAAAATAGCAATATTTTTGAGATACAAAAATCTACCCTAGTCATATTATCTACAAATGAGCTTGAAGCTTCAAATGAAAGACTGGTGTCAATAATTCCAAAAAAGGTTTTACTGCTGCACATGATTGATACAGAAAGGCCATACAGAGTTACTCTGTAATTAAAAAGCTTACTTCTGGCTGCATGGGGTCATAAGAGAAGCCTTCTCTTATGACCCCATGCTCAGGAGCTCAGTGAATTCCAGCATGGAACTGTGATAGGATGCCACCTGTGCAACAAATCCAGTCGTGAAATTTCCTCGCTCCTAAATATTCCACAGTCAACTGTCAGCTGTATTATAAGAACGTGGAAGTGTTTGGGAACGACAGCAACTCGGCCACGAAGTGGTAGGCCACGTAAACTGACGGAGCGGGGTCAGCGGATGCTGAGGCGCATAGTGCGAAGAGGTCGCCAACTTTCTGCAGAGTCAATCGCTAAAGACCTCCAAACTTCATGTGGCCTTCAGATTAGCTCAAGAACAGTGCGCAGAGAGCTTCATGGAATGGGTTTCCATGGCCGAGCAGCTGCATCCAAGCCATACATCACCAAGTGCAATGCAAATCGTCGGATGCAGTGGTGTAAAGCACGCCGCCACTGGACTCTAGAGCAGTGGAGACGCGTTCTCTGGAGTGACGAATCGCGCTTCTCCATCTGGCAATCTGATGGACGAGTCTGGGTTTGGCGGTTGCCAGGAGAACGGTACTTGTCTGACTGCATTGTGCCAAGTGTCAAGTTTGGTGGAGGGGGGATTATGGTGTGGGGTTGTTTTTCAGGAGCTGGGCTTGGTCCCTTAGTTCCAGTGAAAGGAACTCTGAATGCTGGACAATTCCATGCTCCCAACTTTGTGGGAACAGTTTGGAGCTGGCCCCTTCCTGGAGCTGGCCCCTTCCAACATGACTGTGCACCAGTGCACAAAGCAAGGTCCATAAAGACATGGATGACACACACAGTCTGGTGTGGAGGAACTTGACTGGCCTGCACAGAGTCCTGACCTCAACCCGATAGAACACCTTTGGGATGAATTAGAGCGGAGACTGAGAGCCAGGCCTTCTCGTCCAACATCAGTGTGTGACCTCACAAATGCGCTTCTGGAAGAATGGTCAAGAATTCCCATAAACACACTCCTAAACCTTGTGGACAGCCTTCCCAGAAGAGTTGAAGCTGTTATAGCTGCAAAGGGTGGACCGATGTCATATTGAACCCTATGGATTAGGAATGGGATGTCACTTATGTTCATATGCGAGTCAAGGCAGGTGAGCGAATACATTTGGCAATATAGTGTAGCTCTGATCAGAGGCCAGTAGTAGGTGCCACCAACCCTCCACATCTCTATCCCTTCTAAATTCATAATAAATAGCTCAAACATACCTGTGCTTCCTTCTCTTTACTGAGGGCTGAGTTCTTAGTGGGCAGGTGAGTATACAACTGGGCAGGTGCAGACTGGGAAAACACAGATAAATTAGTGGGAATAGCACCAGCAGGTAAATTTCAGTTCAGTGCTTACAGAGTTGCAGAGGTCCAATGGCACTGGAAAGTCTTCTGGAGGAAGAAGACTTGGTAGGAAGTAGAACTGGTAATCAGCAGATGGAGGGGCGAGCTATATAGCTTAGTGGATAGCTAAATAGCTTAGAGACAGGGAGGTCAAAGTCAAAAAATAACACAATCCATTTCAAATAAGTTCCAAAACCTTGTCCCCAACCAACTTCAATATCCAATGTCCATTAGCATCTTTTCCACAATTCAGAATCCAACCTTCCAATTCCAGGAGGTCAGAAATGGCTGACTTACAGGGCTGAAAAGGAGCAGGCAACAGAGAATCCAGGTCTAGGCAGAAGACAAACACACAGGAAATAGGAAGTAATCAGTCACAGGTGAATTCAATGGGAGTTAATAGCCTGAAGATAGTGGGGGACAGAACTGTGTACCCACCGGGAAAAATGCTAGTAATAACCAGAAACTGGAAGTCAGTGAAATTGGAAGTTGGGTGGAATCATGACACTTTAGATGAAAGAGAAGTCTTAGCTTCAGATCACAGGTGATTCACTATGATCTAATTTTATGCTAATTAGGTTATTAAACATTTTTTAGTGTTTCTCAAAATGCCTTTTTTGTTTGTTTTTTAGCTTGGAAAACAGACACAGTCTCAATATTGTCAACCCTGGGTGACAGCATACTGCAGATAGCAGACAGGTGGTTCAGCCTGCTTGTCTGCTCCATAGCCTTCAATCTGGATTGCCAGCGATTAAATAGGTCTGTTCTGAGACTATTCAAGATTCAAGATTCAAGAAGCTTTTATTGTCATTTCAACCACATATAGCTGGCGCAGTACATAGTGAAATGAAACAACGTTTCTCCAGGACCTGGTGCTACATAAACATACAACAACAAGTTCAACACAAAACAACAAACAACACCACAGAGCTAGGACAGAAGTTTGTCTTAGCCACGTAAAGTGCACAGTGTGCAGCTAGGTGCAAACAGAGCATAGACAAGACAGTGCAAAAAGACAATAAATACAATAAAGACAACACAAAAGAACACAGGACACTTAGCGCAGAAAAGAAATAAAAGAACGTGTACTGGAATGTAAGTGAAATAAAATAGATAAAGTGAAATGATGTAAAAAAAAATTTAAAAAAAAGTATTGTGCAAAAATACACAGCAGCGGTTGAGGTAGTGCAAATAGAATAAACATAAATATAACTATAGCAGCGGATGACAGGTAGAGGTAGTGCAGTAAGTAATGAACAGTATAAATTATGTGTGTGTGTGTGTGTGCGTCCACACAGTCAAGAGAGAGTGTGTGTATCTGTGTGTGAGAGAGACAGAGTTAATATACAGTTCAGTCCTGAGTGAGAGTGTGTGTGTGTGTGTGAGAGAGTGTAGAACAGTTCAGTCCTGAGTGAGAGTGTGTGTGAGAGTGTAGAACAGTTCAGTCCCGGGTGTTGAGGAGCCTGATGGCTTGAGGAAAGAAACTGTTACACAGTCTGGTTGTGAGGGCCCAAATGCTCCGGTACCTCTTTCCAGATGGCAGGAGGGTGAAGAGTGTGTGTGAGGGGTGTGTGGGGTCAGCCACAATGCTGTTGGCTTTGCGGATGCAGCGTGCGGTGTAAATGTCTGTGATAGAGGGGAGAGAGACTCCGATGATCTTCTCAGCTGTCCTCACTATCCGCTGAAGGGTCTTGCGATCCGAGACGGTGCAGTTCCCAAACCAGGCAGTGATGCAGCTGCTCAGGACGCTCTCGATGGTCCCTCTGTAGAACACAGTCAGGATGGGGGAAGGGAGATGGGCTTTCCTCAGCCTCCTCAGGAAGTAGAGGCGCTGCTGGGCTTTCTTGGTGATGGAGCTGGTGTTGAGTGACCAGGTGAAGTTCTCCGCCAGATGGACACCAAGGAATTTGATGCTCTTGACGATCTCCACAGAGGAGCCATCGATGGACAGCGGAGAATGGTCACACTGTGCTCTCCTGAAGTCAACAACCATCTCTTTGGTCTTGTCGACATTCAGTGAGAGGTTGTTGGCTCTGCACCAGGCTGTTAGATGTTGCACCTCCTCTCTGTATGCTGACTCGTCGTTCTTGCTGATGAGACCCACCACGGTCGTGTCATCAGCGAACTTGACAATGTGGTTGGAGCTGTGCATTGCTGCACAGTCGTGAGTCAGCAGAGTGAACAGCAATGGACTGAGCACACAGCCCTGAGGCGCTCCAGTGCTCAGTGTGGTGGTGCTGGAGATACTGCTCCCGATCCGGACTGACTGAGGTCTCCCAGTCAGGAAATCCAGGATCCAGTTGCAGAGAGAGGTGTTCAGGCCCAGGAGACTCAGCTTCTTAATCAGCTGCTGAGGGATGATTGTGTTGAATGCTGAACTGAAATCTATGAACAGCATTCGAACGTAGGAGTCTTTGCAGTCTAGGTGTGTGAGGGCCAGATGGAGGGTTGTGGTGATGGCGTCTTCTGTGGAACGGTTAGGACGATACGCAAACTGCAAGGGGTCCAGCGAGGGTGGTAGCTGTGACATGATGTGCCTCATGACGAGCCTTTCGAAGCATTTCATCACGATTGGTGTGAGTGCAACGGGACGGTAGTCATTGAGGCAGGAAACCGTGGACTTCTTTGGCACAGGGACGATGGTCGTTGTCTTGAGGCACGTAGGGATGATGGAGCTGCTCAGCTAGATGTTGAAGATGTCAGTGAAGACATCTGCTAGCTGCTCTGCATACTCCCTGAGAACTCTGCCAGGAATGTTGTCTGGTCCAGCAGACTTCCGTGGGTTAACTCTGCATAGAGTTCTCTTCACGTCAGCCATGGTGAGACAGAGCACTGGGTCATTAGGAGGAGGGATGGTCTTCCTCGCTGTTGTGTTGTTCTGTGCCTCAAACCGAGCGTAGAAGTCGTTCAGCGCATCTGGAAGGGAGGCATCACTGTCACAGGAAGGTGAAGTTGTCCTGTAGTTGGTGATCACCTGAATGCCCTGCCACATGCGCCGGGAGTCTCTGCTGTTCTGGAAGTGGCTGTGGATTCTCTGGGCGTGTGCACGCTTCGCCTCTCTGATGGCTCGGGACAGTTTGGCCCTTGCTGTTTTTAAGGCCGTCCTGTCCCCTGATCTGAAGGCAGAGTCTCTCGACTTCAGGAGAGCACGCACTTTCGCAGTCATCCACGGCTTCTGGTTGGAGCGTGTTGTGATGGTCTTGGAGACAGTCACGTCATCGATGCATTTCCCGATGTAGCCGGTCACTGATGCCGTGTACTCCTCCAAGTCAATAGAGTCGCTGTTGGTTGCAGCCTCCCTAAACATATCCCAGTCAGTGCACACAAAACAGTCCTGAAGAGCAGAGATGGCTCCTGCTGGCCAGGTTTTAACCTGTTTCAGAACCGGTTTAGAGCGTCTGACGAGTGGTCTGTATGCTGGAATCAACATAACAGAGATGTGGTCTGAGTAGCCGAGGTGGGGGCGGGGCTCCGCACGATACGCGCCGGGAATGTTTGAATAATGTTTGACTATGTGCTATACCGCAAAATGAGAGCAACAAAAAAAAATGATCTGTAAGCTATATCACCACAGCACACTGGGATGAGGCCAGAGCATATTACTGCATCATATATTGCCATCACAAATTCTACATGAAAAACTACCTTAAAGACCCAAAGACTGAGATTATCTGCTTTGTCTGGAGCTGTGGCTCCTAGTATACGCCTAACCAGTGCTGCTTGAGCCCCTAAAGGCCTAGCTAATTTCACATACCTTAAGATTAAGATTAGAGTCTCCTATAACCTGATCTCTTTCACATTTCTCAGCAGGTGCTTCACTGAAGAGAGCAAACCTGTTAGACATGCAAAGTATGTCTTTTAACAATGGACATTGTCTCAAAGCCACTTTACAGAAGTACAGATACATAGAATAAAAATTTTAAAGTTTAAAATTAAGTTGCTATTTATTTCTAACATTTATCCCTGATGAGCAAGCCAGCAGCGACAATGTCAAGGAAAAATTCCCTGAGATGATATGAGGAAGAAACCTTGAGAGGAACCAGTCTCTGAAAAGAACTCATCATTTGGGTGACACTGAACAGTAAATAATGTAAATGCAAGTAAGGTCTTTTCAACAGTTTATAGTCAATTTGAATTGTGCAACCAAGAGCTCCTGAGGAGCTTGCCATAGTACAGGGGTTGGACAATGAAACTGAAACGCCTGGTTTTAGACCACAATAATTCATTTGTATGGTGTAGGGCCTCCTTCTGCGGCCAATACAGCGTCAATTCGTCTTGGGAATGACAGATACAAGTCCTGCACAGTGGCCAGAGGGATTTTGAGCCATTCTTCTTGCAGAATAGTGGCCAGGTCACTACGTGATGCTGGTGGAGGAAAACGTTTCCTGACTCGCTCCTCCAAAACACCCCAAAGTGGCTCAATAATATTTAGATCTGGTGACTGTGCAGGCCATGGGAAATGTTCAACTTCACTTTCATGTTCATCAAACCACTCACCAGTTGCTGTGTGTATTGGTGCATTATCATCCTGATACACAGCACCGCCTTCAGGATACAATGTTTGAACCATTGGGTGCACATGACGCGCCCATCTAGCACAAGTATTGGGCCTAGGGAATGCCATGATATTGCAGCCCAAACCATCACTGATCCACCCCCATGCTTCACTCTGGGCATGCAACAGTCTGGGTGGTGCGCTTCTTTGGGGCTTCTCCACACCGTAACTCTCCTGGATGTGGGAAAGACAGTGAAGGTGAACTCATCAGAGAACAATACATGTTTCACATTGTCCACAGCCCAAGATTTTCGCTGCTGGCACCATTGAAACTGACGTTTGGCATTGGCACGAGTGACCAAAGGTTTGGCTATAGCAGCTCGGCCATGTACATTGACCCTGTGGAGCTCCCGACGGACAGTTTTGGTGGAAACAGGAGAGTTGAGGTGCACATTTAATTCTGCAGTGAGTTGGGCAGGGTTAGCACCCGGACATTCCTTTCAGACAGCTTCCTCTTGCGTCCACAGTTACTCCTGTTGGATGTGGTTCGTCCTTCTTGGTGGTATGCTGACATTACCCTGGATACCGTAGCTCTTGATACATCACAAAGACTTGCTGTCTTAGTCACAGATGCGCCAGCGAGACGTGCACCAACAATTTGTCCTCTTTTGAACTCTGATATGTCACCTATAATGTTGTGTGCATTGCAATATTTTAAGCAAAACTGTGCTATTACTCTGCTAATTAAACCTTCACACTCTGCTCTTACTGGTGGAATGTGCAATCAATGAAGATTGGCCACCAGGCTGGTCAAATTTAGCCATGAAACCTCCAAACACTAAATTGGCCAGTGTTTCAGTTTCATTGTCCAACCCCTGTAGGTCATAAGTTTATTATAGACTTAACCTTAATTCCTTCCTGCCGAAGTCCTCAATTGTTCACTTTGAACTGCTGTTGTGTCTGTCAGCTTTGTGCTCACCTGACCCAACAGCAGTTCAAAGATGGCATGATAGTCTCCAAGTGGTTCTATCCACAGCAGTCCCATTGGTCATGGGCTGTACACGCAGATCTAACCCCTAGCAGAACGCCACAAAGCAAGAAGACTCTAACAAGGGGTAGGGCATCAGGATGGATCAGGCAGGCCTGTAAAGAAGAAGAGGTCACACTGGGGACTCAGAACATTGGGAGAATGTATATCATGTATACAGTATAGAGAGAGGGGGAGAGAGAGAGAGAGAGAGAGAGAGAGAGAGAAAGAAACAGGGGCGATTCTAGAATTTTCATTTAAGGGGGACCTGAGGGCCAGGGGCATATCTAGGATTTGAAAACATCGGGGGCTAATTGAGGAGAGGGGGTAAGCAAGAATAACACGTTTTGTAAGGGCATTTTTATGTAATATTGTTTAATAATAAACACAAATTAACACAAACAGTATGCAACTTTAGAAAATTTAATTCGATCTTTTTTCTGACTCCTCCCATCATTTCAGAGTATTGCTACTAAAAAAGGAGTTCATTAAATTCATTACATTTTCTCTCACACAGGTATACCATGCAATATTATCTCTTTTACAGCTTGTGTGTGGAGCTGTGCCGTGCAGATCCTTTATTATTACTATTATTTTACAATAATCTATATTATACATGCACCCATTATTTCATTCATGATTTATGCTGTCACTACTGTATGAATTATTCTTTGTTTATTTTTTTTATTTTTTTACGGCTTCTCTTCTCTTATCATTCTTTGATCTCTCATTCTCTCAGCTATCTTACTGCTTGTATCTTGTCTACTTCATGCTCTTGATGACTTTTCTATACTTTTTTTTTGAGGGTGGAATCATCATAGAGTATCTCTGAGCCTTGAGCAAAACGGTCAATTATCATACTAGTATTTCTAGTGCTGAGAATTCAATTGACAGAACAGCCGAATGATAGAGTCTGTTCTGGTCCATTGTTCACCTAAGTCATGTCTGTATTTTAACTTAAATACTGCATTAGTTGAATAATAGAAAGTCATGAGGTTCAGACTGTAATGTCTTAGTGCTTTAACAGTTTAGATTTTATTTAGATCTATCTTTAGGATGATTTAATTTAAGGCTTTTGTTCGTCTTGGGTATGGAATAATATTCTAAAGGGTCCTATATGTCAGGGGTTTTCAGAATCAGAGACAGTGGGCCTCCTTTTTCACACAACATACATTTGTTAGCCTACTTTAATCAGCTGTGTTAACATTAAATATTAGAAGTTAGACTTTTATCTGAATAATAAGACTGTTGTGTTTTCTGATACTTTTATTGCTGTCCCGTTTAAGGGCTGTAAGGTATTTAAGTCACGTGGTGTGAATGCGGCGCCGCGCAGACCGACAGGTGTAGGACATTAAAGTATCGCGAGAGCATATTCGAGCGCACACTCTCGCGGTATTTTGGCGAGAGCGTGTGTGTGTGTGTGCAGAAAGAGATGTCAGTCAAAATCGTGTACAGTAAACGGCAACAGTGCTCTAATAAAACGATCAACATTTCATTAATTCCTCTACACTCCTGTGGAAAATTCGAGATAAAACAGGGCTAGATTAAAAACATCCGGGGCTCGAGCCCCGAATGAATAGCCCTAGCGACGCCCAGGGGCTCAGCCACCAATGAGGGTATAAAAATTAAAGAAACGTTTGACTAAGAGGGTAGGATGGTAAACTTATTGCAGCATTCCACTGTATTGCATAGATGTGTATAACATTTGAGTACTGAACAAGCCAACGAGTGATCCTGATCACACACACTTGGGCTGAGTAGAAAAAATGGCCTAGCGACGCCCATGGAGAGAAATATTAGGTATGCTTGTAATCATGTGATGGTTGAAGACAATGTACATTATGTTCAAAGTGCAGCAGGGACTATGGCAAGACTAGCTATGACAGCATAACTAAAAAGAAGAGGTTACACAGCCTTTATGGGGCTTGCTACATACAACCCCCCCATCTGCTCCTTTAACTAAGAAAAAGTATACATAGAAAACATGACTAAACAAATGTGTTCGGCTTGGACACTGAGAATGTGTCTGAGTCCCAAACACTACTTCTGGTACTAATAAATAGCCTGCACCTTTTGATGGAAAAAAAAATTCCATATTTGTTCTGTTCTTAGTCCTTATCCTTATTGAACCTGTGACCTAGCAAACTAGTATTGGTATATTAATTGATAGCTTTCTTTATTTTAAATTGGGTGTGCTATTTAAATGTTTCTTTGACCCTGCAGTCTACAAAATCTACAGTTTTCTTCATGTATAATCTTCTGTTCTGTCCCACTGTGCATAACAGTGCAGTAAATTCCTAGCCTAAAATGTCTTGCATAAAAATAAAGCAGATTGGCAGAAATCCAAATGGAAGAGAGCTGACTGCATAATGTGTAGAGAGATACCAAAAGAGGACAGTTTGGTAGTTTGTTTACTTTTTTATCTTGATATTACTGGAGGCTGCCAGAGTCAAGGATGGAGCCTTCTCATTTATGAAGCTAACAGATAGATTCCTGTCCTTTTTTAGAGATGTTTGTGTGTGAGAGAGAGGGAGGGGGTCAGAGAGAGTGAGAGAGAGAGACAGAGAGAGAGAGCACTAAACAGTAAAGAAAAATAATGGGAGTGAAGATAATGCCCATTGCACAGTGACAAGGAAGGTTAACTAAATGCTGGACAGTTCAGACAGAGGCAAGACAGAGGCAACAACTCTATCGTACTGCTCTCCAGATTTCTCACACAACTGTTATGTGAACCCCCTCCTTTAGCTTTTATGATGATTTTGGCAACTGTTCTCTCTATGTGAGCAATTGTGTGATTATCCTTTTCTTTGTTGTACAGAGATATGTCATCTTACTTGCGGAACAAAGACCTGTCTTCTCGTACCAGAAAATCAGTTTTGGAGTCGCCAACCTTCTCTCCATTCTCTGGCAACAGAAGCTTCAAAGTAAGGACCGGTTATGCATGTTTACAGCTTTTTCAGCCTTCATCAGAAATGTAGAAATAATGTGTTAGGTTTGCTGTGTTAATATAAAGTGTTGTAATATATATAGTAATATGATTATAATCACAATATGAACATAATCATTATATGATTATTGTCATATTACTAATAATTATATTTGTAATATGAATAGTGAAGTCATCTTCTAACAATTGCAGCTGCTCTTGAGACATTAGAGTTTAGGGCTGGTTTGTTTTGTACAGCCGTAATATAACTTTTTATGTAGAAAAATTAACAAATAAAGCAAAAAAAAATGTAAATAGTCTATCAATAAAATTATTTTATAATATTTATTATATAATGAAATAAATAACTGATTGCACATTGAATTAAATTTTATAATTATATGAATTAAATGACATTTTATTAGTGAGTTCACAATATGCAATTATTCATTTTGTGAATTTCCCTTTGGGATGAATAAAGTATCTATCTATCTATCTATCTATCTATCTATCTATCTATCTATCTATCTATCTATCTATCTATCTATCTATCTATCTATGAAATTTTACTACTTTTTTTGCAATTTTATTTAGTGTAATTGCTACGTTGTTTATTGTGCCATGGAGCTGATTGTTCTCAGATTTTATTAATATACTACCTGATATTCTATGTGTAACTTCTCCTATAGCATATTTGGCCTGATCCTGAGAAGTGTACTTGTATTCATATTTTTGAATGGCCATGTGGTTTCCTAAAGAAGTAAATGGAAAAAAATTTGAAAGGTCATTCAGACCAAACCATGTGTGCAACAGACATTAAATGTTGCCATTGTGCAGTAGTCCTTCCCTCTACTCAAGTAGGAGAGACGAGCCCAATCAGCAAAATGGTGGTGTTACAGTGCGGAATACCACACCATTTTAAGGTCATATCCTGAGAATCTTTTTGCGTGATCCTGTGTGAAATAGCAGAATCATGTAGGATAATGTACATGCTTTGGATGCATGAAATACATGACCAGTAGGGTCAGTCATGTTTCATTTGAACAAACACAGCTTGCTAGTAGATAGATATAGTGCATTTTTCTAGTGAAGTCGATTATCTGCTTGTGCTAGGTCAGGAATCTGTGAAATCTGAAATCCATTTTGCAAAAAGCAACAGAGGATATTAAATATAGTCAAGCCTAATAAATGTTTATTGTATAGTACCTGTAAAGCACACAAGAAAGAACATATAATTTAGTTATTAATAGTATTTTTACATCTTTGGCATGTAAATTCGATCTTCTGTAACAAAACATCTTTTACATGTAGTGAATATTTTCTCATGTCATATTCTTACATTTTAGTCAGTTTAATGTTTAATTTTAAAAGAATTTTTTTTTTAATTTAATTTTAGTAGAAAGTTATGTGGCCACTTTTATCAAATGTGCTATTACAGTGTATTCACGAAGTGATTCACTGTGACTCATGTTGTGTTGCATTCGTGTCAGTTTTTGGAGACACATGTTGTAATATTGCATTTATGTATGAAACTGATTACTCTGCTATTGGATACACCTGAGTGAGTTAATTAACCTGCTAGTACAGTGTTTTAGTTTACTGGTTTTCATTCCCTCAGCTCATGCAGCTCAAGCAGGTAATTTCTGATGATATCTATATTACATCTTTATTAAGTCATTACCCGCAATTGACTATGAGTGCATTATTTAAAATACACATTATTAGAAATCACATTCTTTCTAGAATTTTCTTTACCAATAATTTTATCAAGAAATATTTTTAAAGCTTTATATACTGCTAATCTTTTTAATTTTCTATAATATTTTCAATAACATTGTGTTTAAATTAAAATCTTATAGTCCTGATGTGTGTTTGTGTCTGAACATAATTATTGTTGAGGAAAAAAACCTTTGTTAATGAAAATGTTCATGGCTAATTTCGTTTCAATGACATTTGCTTTTCTGCTCACCATGATTGTATGAAGTGATTATATTAGTCACTATGTCCTTCCTGGCAGCTCAAACTAACCTGGCCATTTTCCTTTTTAAGGTGTTTCAAATTTGGAAAGTTTCATGTGAATTCTCAGTGACAAACCAACATATTATGTCATATCAAAAAAAGGAAATATACTGAGACTTTTCAGCATGAATGCATGTCAGAGGAGTGATGGAGCTTAGTTAGGCTCACCAATAAACACCTGTACACTAAAACTTGATAAGGTTTCAAAACATGAAATATCTTCATAAGAGGAAAGTAGGCATATTGGTTTGAGCTGCCGGGATATATGGGCTCACCAAAACTAGAAAGTTGAGGCTGGAATTTTCTTAAATCTTAAACTAACTGGAACTAACATTGATTCTGTTTCACTTGATTCAGTGACAAGTATCCACTTAGTCTTTGGATCTCTTCTATTTATGTGGATTGGATACAGTCAAATAAAAGATCAGTGAGAGAATCTCATGTCATATGTGAGCTTGGTGATAATATTGCCCAGCTGCTTTGAGAGCTGACTTCTTCCAAACTCAGTTGCAAACTCAGTGGCACAACAGCTGCTCTGTTTGCCACCCAGTTGTTTTCCTATTTCTTTGCTTTCAGGAGTATGATCAAAAACATGACAGAAAAGCTCAATGAAATGGGCATATTATGTGGTGTGTTGGTTGCCGTCCTTGTCACCAGCCCGATGTTGCCCAGTTTAGTGCTTTGTTTGTAAGCAGGTTGATAAATTGAAAAGGGAGCATTGGGTATATAAACCATTACATGGGGTAGAATCTGCAGCGTGTTTATGTGGGCATGCAGTCTGCTGATGAGTAGGATCTGAGCCTTCTGCTGATGCAGCTAGCAGTAGTGTCAGTGTGGGTTAGCTGGTTAGCTGTGCGAGTTTAGCATTGAGCATGGCTCCTTTTCTACCAGGCTGCAGTCGATTGGTGTCCCTTCTACTGCATCCATGTGAATGACAAAGTGTATTCTCAGGTTGTACAGATTGCATTAGCACAAGTGTTTAAAAACCAGATAAGCATATGCATAGAAGTATATCAAGTGAAAACACAAGACTAAGTAACACTGAACAATATAAGTAATGCCAAAGTCTGGTATTGAACCCCAGGTGCATAACACTATGTAACAACTTTTTACTTTTTTCTTGTTCCTGGGAAATAAGTGTTATTTCCCCATTCTTTGTAACCCAAATACAGAGAAAAAACCCATCTTAGCCATGAAAGTTTGGGTTAGTTTTTGGCAGTTTTTTTCAGTAAATTGGGCTAATTTTGAGGTTTTTGTTCTCTTAAAAGCCCAAACCTAAACTTCAAGGGGCTTAATGACTATTTTTTATCATTTTCCATCAAAAGTAATTGGAAAATGTCATTCACTACCCAGGAACAAAAATCGTGTTACATAATGTAATCAGTAATAGGGTGAGTGTAAATGTTACAATGAGAATATGAGTTGGGAATGCTGATTGTGCCATGACATCTGAAGACTTGTCAGCAATAATGAAAAGTATTTTCATTTTTATAGACTCAATTCATAATCAATTTCTGTATTCACATTTCACTTTCATTCAGCCATATATTTAGATAGCATATTTACTTTTGTTGTTTTGGTTTCCATATTGATAGAAATGTGTTTATCATATGCATTTGAGATGGAGCTTGCAGCAACAACTCCAAATTTAAGTTCCACAAATATGGGTGAATTTGCTCATACGTCAGTAAAGGATGTGGAAGTTCAATTGAAATCCAATTTGCTCATTTGTAAAATGATGTAGATGGTCATTTTTTTTTTATATTTGTTCCAAACTGAGAATTGTATTTTCATGTGAAACATAACCTACATTGGAACAAAGAAACATGCATAAACAAGTAAACAATCCAGTATTAAATATCGAATTCCACTCTAAGTGTATGTCTAGAATTGTTCAAACATTATTCCAATACAATAGTGGTATGTTCATATACATAGTGAAATTGATCTTGACATTTATTGGACAGTCTCACCTCAATTTGTTTGTCTCACCTAGATGGATGCCTTCTCTTTATGATGATTTGAACTTATAGAACCATCAAACAATTCCATGCCAGTTGATAATTGCTTGGACCCTGGGGTAGTGATTTAATCTGGGTAAATATTGTAAATAAACTGTAAGTATAAAGTTCTGTTTGATTAGTTACATTTATAATACTAGCTAGCCAGATGTTGCTTCCTTCTTCATCTTGCAATTTGATACGTTTTGGGATGTGGCCAACACTACTAATATTAACCTGATTTTAGAAATGTCCTTTGATACTCATACTTATGAAGAGAAACTTAAACAAGAAGATTAAACAAAAAGGCTGAGCACACCCAGGATTTTAATTCAAATGTGAGGAAGCAAAAATATTTGGGGTTTGGTTTTTTTGGTACAGTAAAATTGATTTACTATTTTTTATCACTAATCTTGGATTATGTGGAGACTCTATTACTGTAAAAAATAATGTGTTGCAGTGAATGCATAAATATAAATCGTTCATGTTAAATTTTTATGTAATGTGTATGTATTATATTTACATTTAAAAGTCATTCTGAAACACTTTTTACAATCATGCTAAGTACCATGCATCCACAGATAGGCAGCACACCTTTATTAAAGTCATTTAGTTCAGAAAACTGATGTAAACACTTAGCTGCATGGTATCTAAACTAATAGTAAGTAAATTAATATGGAAACTATGCTAATTGCTAGCTATAAAAGCTTAGATACTTGAATCCATTAGCTAGCATGAATTAGCTAAAAGTGATCCTGTTATTGATACCTATTCCTAAAGGCACATGTAGCAATCTAAAATATTATTATTAATTTTTATTGAATTAATTTTATGTTGATTAAACTTAATTGATTAATTAATTTATTATGTGTTTTGCTTGTTGGACATGATGTGTCCTTTAATGGATGGAGTAGAAGGCGGAAAATGTGCAGAAACCATATATAACGTTACTGAGAAAATACATTTGGAAGGTTTTTGCAATTGTGTGTGACTAATTGCATATTAACATGATAACATGATCTTCACACTCTCACGAAAAAAGTCTATTTCAGATACTGATGGTAACTTCACATATCTTTCTCTCTCCTCTATTGTAGATTGTCATGGAGAGGATGGACCCTTGATCCGTTGCATTCCTTACACCACCAATAAACTACACATTTTTTATATGTATTTTATTATTCAGTAAATGCATTTTAAGCAATAAGTGAGTGTTTATTTATTTACAGTTGATTTATACTTAGAAGGTTAGGAGAACATTCTGCAAACCTAAAAACAACATTCTATTTCCGTAAAGAAAACTATGTTTTCTTTTATTGGCTAATCAAAAGCAAAACTTAAAATGTATGATCAAAAAAATTCTGTAAAACATAGAAATTTTAGCTAGTGATCCCATCTATTTTTCTGATGAATCTATTATTTCACTAAGTTTTCACATAAAATTTTAGACCAAGGCCTGGGACTAGAACAGGGTTTGGGGCTAGAAAAGGGCGTGATGCATGAGCTTATTGGCCTCAGCAGAGAGCTTCGCTTGAAACAGGGTCTGGGAGGCCACCATGTGGCACATCATCTTTAGTAGTCAGCTTGGCTTGGAACAGGGTCTGGGAGATCGTCAGATTGGCCATAGCATGTAGTTTAGCTTAAGGGACCACCATATCAGCCTCGGCAGGTACCATGCAAAGTGGGACCATGGGTGTTGGGGTGTAGTGAGTGGCAATAGTTTACCGGCAGGCGGGTTGCTGTGGGCTTTGGCTTGCACACTGGTGATTGCAGGATGTTCCAGCTTGGTAGATCTCATTGGCCATGTGGGTACATCCCGTGCCTTGGAGCATGTGAAATGTGCATCGCACCCCTGGGTGACCTGTGGTGACCGAAGTGTGGGTCCTTATGATTATCCTGGTTCACAGCTGCCGGGAGTTGAACAGCTTACTAGAAGAACTGGAAGTGGGCAGATGATGATGGGGTTGCAGGATTTGGCCTTGTCAAATTACTACTAGATGGCTGGTGACCAGGTGGAGCTTGAATTTGTTACCAAAACACTGGAATGGATGGCACATTCACAACAAAAGGCCTGGTTGTCACAGGAGGCTTGATGACAGGGGCTGAGGTGAAAGCCTGCTTTAGCTGGAACAAGACATTCTTAACTTGGGTTAATGTCAAGGTGCTTAGGACTGTCTTGTAGTAGAATGCTAAATGACATTTGCTACGCATCCCCTTAGCAGTACCAGGCAAGGTGCAAAGACCTAACAAGTGACCACGAACTTTAATTACAAAATTGGTGGTTGTTTAGACAAGCATATTCGTATTAACAGCTTTTTACACATTATGCCTTTTTTATTATTATAAAAAATTATATTGCAATTTTTTAGCCTCAAACTTCAGTAACTGTCATGATGAAACACAGGTATCCAGTGGGAGAAACTTCCAGTTTGCCCACGGTACAGAGTACAGACCCAAATGCAGGATTATAATTAATGTGAAACTTTATTAAGAAAAACAATTAAAAAGATACAGGAAACACTGGGAACTACACTTAGCAACAGTAATGACTACAAGGACTAACTCAAAAGGGCATTAATGACAGTAATGCAATGTGAACAATGTAAAACAAAGAGTCAGCAAAGAGTAACACAAAACTTGTACATATAAGGGAAGCAATCAGAGGAGGGAGCAAACAGGTGTGCAAAGGTGGGGAAATAGGGCAGAGGATTGGACAGAGAAAACATATGGAAACACAAAACATAAACAAAAGCACATGGCACAAAAACCCAGAACTGACCTAAGCCCTGCCTGATAGCCATCAGAGAACTAAATAAAAAATTATGCAAGTGATTTGTTACATTGTCTGAATTTAATCTAGATTAATACATATTTAGCCTATAAATTATTATATTTAAATGTAATCATCTTTATTTATCATTTTATTTAATGTCCTGTGAGGCTCACTGTAATTGTACCATTTTAAGGCTATATAGGCAATGCTTATAACAATGACTGGATGCTTTCTGATTAAATAAATAATCAAAACTTCTGTATTTAAAAATATGTATTTAAAAAAAATTAAAAAAAATTTGGATTTTATTGCTTTTCTAATACATTCTTTTATATAAACAAATAATTACAAATATTTGTGTCAACTGAATGTAACATCTGGATCCCTGACTATCTAAGAAAAATAGTAAGAACAAATATTTTAAATCAGTCTTATTGATGAGATACTAAAATGTCAGGTTCAGCTCTTCTTTAAGCTAGCCTAATAATTACATCCATATATTAGGACCCAAATGTTTGCATTGAATAAATGTAAAAACAAAATTTCTTGTTTTTTCCCATATATATCCATTCAGAGTCATATGTTGATTTCATTTTTATTTGAAGATTTATTATGAAATGATATAATCTGTGTTTAATTATGATTTGCATATTTATGTTTAAGGTAAAACCTTGCTGAAATTACTTTAACATATAACTTATCTACAAAATTTTATTGCAGCATGACAGATCTAGGTACGTACTGAAGTATGTACTAAACTATTTTGTATAGTTTGTGGTTAGAAAAAAACACATTCTAACAATTGCCTTGTCTATTATAGGGGTGATGCCAGTGAAGTGGAAAGTGCTTCGGAAACACTTGGTAATACCAGCTACTACACACGTCGAGAACTGGATTCTCTAAACAAGACAACTGATTTTGCCAGCAAGGACTACAAGAAGGTCACTGAGTACAGTAATGAACAGTAATTACTTGCTTTTGTAATTCAGTTCATTATAACTCTATTAACGCACTATTAGAGCTCAAAGCGATAATAATATATATTTATGTTTATAATATTTATATATAGCAAAGTTTCCACAATTTGTAGTGTTACAGCCTTGACCTGAAAATAAATGGGATTATACTCTATGTGGCCAAAATTTGGGTTTTCCCCAAACTCTTGCCATAAAGTTTGATATCAAATTCAAATAAAATTTAAATTATATTTGCCACTTACCAACCCATACACAGTATGACAATAAATGCTGTCCATATCATAAAAATAGAATCGATAAGAATACAAATATATTAAGAATAGAATTTCAATAAAATTACAATATAGTAGAGTTTAATATCCAGGTGGAAAGGGGAAGAAATATATAGGAAAATATAAAAATACTGATATGAACGCAGACCAGTGGTAGAACAGTATGACTTTTATGAATAATGTGTAGATGTGCCAATGTGTGTTCAATTAATTATGGTGTTAAATGCTGAACTGTAGTCAACAAACAGCATCTTAATATTATTTTCTTCCCTGCAGTCCAGATGGCTCAGGGATGTGTGTAGAAGGTGTGTATAATGGCATCCTTGATAGAGCGATTGGCTGGTATGCAAACTGTAATGGGTCCAGGTAATAAAGAGTTGATGAAGCCTTTCAAATCACTTCATTACTACTGCAGTCAGGGCTAAAGGAACTGTAGGCCCCCAGTAGGGCTATTGTCCTTGAGACAGGTGGGCTGGGTTTCCTTTGGGACAGGAACAATATCAGTGGTATCAAGGATCACTTGTGCTAGCTGATCAGAGAAGAGTTCTGCATTCACTGTTCTGGAGTTTTAGAGACTGTAATTATTCTCAGTCCTTTATGTTTCATAGAACATAGTGTCACTGCGCCTCATTCACTGCTCTGCACATCATAAGATCTGTTCTTGGTATTGTGCCCCGTGCTTTTAGGCACTGGTGAGAGATCTCAGATTGTTGTGGAAGGTTTTATCCACCCACAGCTTCTGTTTGGGAAACATTCTGATGAAGGTTTTCTGGACTGTATTATCTACCAGTTTCCTGATAAATCCCACAAAAGCTTCCATAAACACTTTGTTGTAATCAGAGCACCACCTGAAAATGCCCCAGTCTGCAGAGCAGCCACCAATTACAGCAAACAGTTGTATAGGGTGTCCAGTATGACAATGCACAAAAGAAGATCCACAAAAACACAGTTTACCGTTTGGAGTGTAAATGGTCTGGAAAAAGAGCCCTGATCTGAACTCAACTGAACACCTTTGGGATGAATTAGAACCAGGCCTCCTTACCTGACATCAGTGACTGTCTTCACTGATGCTTTTGTGGTTAATTGGGTAAATTCCCATAGCAACTGGGATCTAAATCTGGAATGTCATGGATGTGATACTTTGTGCATATGTCTTTGCATACTTTGTGCCATATAGTGAATGTCATAAGTTAATTGAAAATAATCCTAGTATTGAAATAGGGAAAAACATTAAACTATTTATGGTTAAAAAAAATATGATCACATAAGCATTTACCCCTTTTGCTGTTAAACCCAAATATTAGTTCTGGTGTTAAAAAGTTGCCATCAGAAGTCACCTAAGTACTCACCTAAGTATTTTAGAACCTCCCCTTCCAGAATTAGTCAATAACCTCAACACTATTCAGAGAAAGCTTTCCACTTGACATTGGAAGATGGCTGTGCTGATATAGCCACAACTACTACAGCACTATTGAGGTCAGGTACTCTTGATGGGCATGAAGTCCTTGTGTCCCACACCAACCACTGCATACTATGTCTTAATAGATCTTGTTTCTTACATAAAAAAAAAAAAAACACTGTATGAGCTTGTGCTGTTTAATTTACATTTTACTCCACATTTTATGTATTCTGCAAAAGTTATGAATTTATGATCATGTACAGATTTCTATTTTGCAAACAATTTGCCATAACAATAAAAAAGATAAACTTTAAAAATGTGCATGCATATTAACTTTTAACACTTTGATTGCACTTATATGTACAGAATCTCCCTAGCAAAGAATTCAGTTTATAAACTCTGAAAAGACATGTTGTACGATGAACACGATGATCTATGACAAAAAGAAATTGTGCAAAATTGACAGATGTGCAAGGAATGTGCAAAAACAGAGAAGGACTATGCAAGAAATATAATAATAAACTTCTGACATAATAAATAAGGCTATTTAACAACAGAGAGCTATTAGGGTGTGTCCAATAGATCAGTTCATTTTGGTGATCACAGATCTGACCTGGGCAGATGAGTTATAAATTCTAATAGCACTGGGCAGGAACAATTTCTTATATCGTTACTTCAGGCAGCAGGGTTTTCCTCAGCACTCAAGTTGAAGAGGTGCTTGAGTACTCCACACAACTGGCTGGCATAAGCCTTCAGCACACATAGGCTGATGCCATCTGGCCCCACAGCTTTCTGATTGAGGCTCTGGTTGAGCCTGTGGAATAAAAATTCTGTTCTACTCTCTAACACTACTTCACTACAAAATCTGACTCCAGTTCCACACTGACCTGACAGCTCAGTCTTGAATGAGACTCTAACTAAATAAGACAAATCATGCAGACTAGATGAATGCAGATATGAGATTTTATTTGCAATCAGCGCTGATACAAGAATTGAGATGCTCACGCATGAACGTCCCAACAACCTCTAAACGGGGATCTCCAACCACAGTCTTTATATTCATTTTCCTTATCTCTCCAAATGCAACACGTCACCAGCCCTTTGCTGAGATAATCCCACCTATTTTTCTTTTTGGAGCTTTAGGTTCTTTTTTGACACCATTATCTTTGAATTTATAACTTTTCGAATACCATTATAATTAATCTTTCGCGATTCATTATATTAAAAATGTGGGCGTCTCCGCCCCCACCAGTGGGATTTTCTTCAGCTCCACTTTCCCAGGTGATTCATTCATCCACAGTGGACAGCATGGGTAAGTTCTCAGTTCTACAGGGGCCTACCCCCATCTTTATTCTTTATCATTGCATTTTACGCTTCACTGCTTTCTCATTTATCTTTTCTCTTCTGCATATTTGATCTAGACATTTCACCTGGTACCGCCATCAAGATGGGTCATGATGACCTGGAGTGCAGCTCTGATATTGACTGGTCCAAATTTGGCAAGCCTGTTACCGCTGAGAAAGTCTGCCAGACTGACATCTTCGATACAGCTGCTCAATCTCTAAAGCCCTTGCAGACTACATGCAAGGCCAGCGACCGAGCCACATGTCGCGTTAAACCCTACATTGTTCTTAAACTCAAACGATCTAATGAATAAACTTTACCTGAAAACTCAATCATGCTGTCCTCTGGTTATTTTACACAATATTCAAACACACGCTACATACATATACATTTCAAACTATAAAATGATCTCCCACAAGCCTCTGTAGCTCTCACACCCAGTTGGGTGTGATGTGTAGTCCAGTCTGGCATGGGGGTGATGGGGTGGAACAAAGTGGCTGGTGGGGGACTGTGGGGGATATGAGCATGAAAGTTCTGGGTGTGGAGGACCCGGGGTCAAACCTGTTGAAGAACAGATTTATCTCATTTGTGCATTGTGCATATTCCTCCCCTGCACCCCTAACATTTTACTGGAAGCCAGTAATCTTTCTCATCCCACTCCACACATCCTTAGTGTTGCTGTTCTCCAGGATCTTCTCCAGTTTCCTTCTGTAGGCACCCTTGCTCTCCTTCTGTGTTTTAGCTCTCTTTTGTGCTGATGAGAATTTAGAGCCTTAACAACGTTCTTATTGTACAAATAGTTATTATATAGATAGATAAATAGTTATTATAAAACCTTTTCTAAACAAAAATAAAAAGTAGAATCCACCATATAAAAGAAGGCCAACATGCAAATCACTCATGGGTATCTGGCACATACAAAATGGTCCACAGGCCATTATACACACATTCCATAACCACATGTGTATAAAATCAAGCATCTAGACATGCAGACTGCTTTTGCAAACATTTGTAAAGAATCGGTCGCTCTCAGGAACTCAAGAATGAATTCAAGCATGTATGGGATAGGTTGCCACCAGTGCAATAAGCCCATTCATGAAATTTCCTCACTACTAAATATTCCATGGTCAAATGTATCCTAGTGTTATTTTAACAAAGTGGAAGCAATTGGGAACAACAGCCACTCAACCACGAAGTGGTAGGCCACAGAGTGGGGTCAGCACATGCTGAGGAGCACAGTGTGCAGAAGTTGCCAACTTTCAATAGCTACAGACCTCCAAACTTCACATGGACAGATTAACTTAAGAACAGTGCATAGAGAGCTTCATGGGATGGGTTTTCATGGCTGAGCAGCTGCATCACACTTTACACCACTGGAGAGTCCACTGGCCCGCCACTGGACTCTAGAGCAGTGGAGACCTGTTCTCTGAAGTGACAAATCACGTATTTCTGTCTAGCAAGCCAATGGAGCAGTCTGGGTTTGGCAGTCACCAAGAAAACTGTACTTGCCTGATTGCATTGTGCCAAGCGTAAAGTTTAATGGAGGGGGGATTATGGTGTGGGGTGGTTTTTCAGGGGTTGGGCTTTGCCCCTTAGTTCCAGTGAAAGAAACTCTTAATGTGTCAGCATCCCAAGACATTTTGGACAATTTCATGCTCCCAACTTTGTGGGAACAGTTTGGGGATGTCCCTTCCTGTTCTCCACACCAGTACACAAAGCAGGGTCCATAAAGACATGGATGAGCGAGTTGGGTGTGGAGGAAATTGATTGGCCTGCACAGAGTCTAGACCTAAACCCGATAGAACACCTTTGGAATGAATTAGAGTGAAGACTGTGAGCCAGGCCTTCTTGTCAAACATCAGTGCCTGACCTCACAAATGCGCTTCTAGAAGAATCGTCAAAAATTCCCATAAACACACTCCTAAACCTTGTGGAAATCCTTCCCAGAAGAGTTAAAGCAGTTATAGCTGTTGTTGTTATAACTCCAACTAATATTAAACAGATTAAGAATGGGGTGTCATTAAATTTAATGTGCATGTAAAGGCAGACAATATAGTATATACACTATATTGCCAAAAGTATTCACTCACCTGCCTTGACTTGCCATATGAACTTAAGTGACATCCCATTCCTAATCCATAGGGTTCAATATGACGTCGGTCCACCCTTTGCAGCTATAACAGCTTCAACTCTTCTGGGAAGGCTGTCCACAAGGTTTAGGAGTGTGTTTATGGGAATTTTTGACCATTCTTCCCAAAGTGCATTTGTGAGGTCACACACTGATGTTGGACGAGAAGGCCTGGCTCTCAGTCTCCGCTCTAATTCATCCCAAAGGTGTTCTTTCGGGTTGAGGTCAGGACTCTGTGCAGGCCAGTCAAGTTCATCCACACCAGACTCTGTCATCCATGTCTTTATGGACCTTGCTGTGTGCACTGGTGCACAGTCATGTTGGAAGAGGAAGGGGCCAGCTCCAAACTGTTCCCACAAAGTTGGGAGCATGGAATTGTCCAAAATGTCTTGGTATGCTGAAGCATTCAGAGTTCCTTTCACTGGAACTAAGGGGCCAAGCCCAGCTCCTGAAAAACAACCCCACACCATAATCCCCCCTCCACCAAACTTGACACTTGGCACAATGCAGTCAGACAAGTACCGTTCTCCTGGCAACCACCAAACACAGACTCGTCCATCAGATTGCCAGATGGAGAAGTGTGATTCGTCACTCCAGAGAACGCGTCTCCACTGCTCTAGAGTCCAGTGGCAGCGTGCATTACACCACTGCATCCGACGCTTTGCATTGCACTTGGTGATGTATGGCTTGGATGCAGCTGCTCGGCCATGGAAACCCATTCCATGAAGCTCTCCACGCACTGTTCTTGAGCTAATCTGAAGGCCACATGAAGTTTGGAGGTCTGTAGCGATTGACTCTGCAGAAAGTTGGTGACCTCTTCGCACTATGCGCCTCAGCATCCGCTGACCCCACTCCGTCAGTTTACGTGGCCTACCACTTTGTGGCTGAGTTGCTGTCGTTCCCAAACACTTCCACGTTCTTATAATACAGCTGACAGTTGACTGTGGAATATTTAGGAGCAAGGAAATTTCACGACTGGATTTGTTGCACAGGTGGCATCCTATCACAGTTCCACGCTGGAATTCACTGAGCTCCTGAGAGCGACCCATTCTTTCACAAATGTTTGTAAAAACAGTCTGCATGCCTAGGTGCTTGATTTTATACACCTGTGGCCATGGAAGTAATTGGAACACCTGATTCTGATTATTTGAATGGGTGAGCGAATACTTTTGGCAATATAGTGTATATTGTATACTAGAAAATTTTGTTTTGTTTTGATTTTGTTTACATATATACAGTGGTGGGCCATCAGGGCCAGCAAGACCTTCTCTGCTGGCCTAAACAGCAGTGATCTGAATCACTAACTTGCATTTTAATATATTTAATATATTTTATACACAAATGTGTATTAAATTATTCCCAGTAGTCTATTCTCTACATTTCATAGCTTTTCTCTTGGTTGCGCTGCTTCCAGTAGTGTATATTTATGATTAGAGTATTTATCCATTCATATTTCAGCCAGTGGCTGATGTCATGTGTTGCCAGAGTGAAAATCTGCCTAAAGGCCTTCAGAATCAATAGTGCAGGTGCCCATAGCTTAAAATAAATGGCAATGAAATTGTTACCTTAACCAATCAGATTTCGAGTTGGCGTCACTGGGGCCATCTAGCAGGCATACAATTACGTCAGCAATTCCCCATCCTTTGATTGGATAATTGGAGTAGTCAGAGGCAGCGAACCACACATATATATTGTTTCTATATTCGCTGTGTCTCATTTCGGATGCTGCATCCTCTGGAGATTGCAGTTTGCTGCATACGTCATCAAGAATGTCTTTTTTGAGAAAAATAACCGTAATAAAATTGATTATTCCTTGTGAGGTGTGAAATACTGTATCTTAATTTCTTTTTTACTTTACGGTTGATTAGTATCATTTGCCGTGGCGTCCAGGGACGGTTCTAGAATTTTCATTTAAGGGGGGCTCAGCCCCCAATGAGGGTATAATAGTAAAAAATAAATAAATAAATAAATAAATAAACAAACTTATTGCAGCTTTCTGAACAAGCCAATTACAAGTCTTCCTGATCACACACACATGCGTGTCCTCTGATCCTCGCTCTGCAACACCGCGGTCTGCGGATTGAAGAACGTGCTGAAAGACGGGGAAGAGCCGAAGTCTGCCACCATTTTCATATGAAATTTAAAGGGGACTGAGGCGATGACGAATTTGTGTACAGTTTATGGAGAATCGCAGAATTTTAGGAGGGCTGAGTAGAAAATGGCCTAGCGATGCCCATGGTGGCATCATAATGATGGTATAGAGGTGGATTAATTCAGGAAGGACACCACTGAAGACCTAGGTGTGAAATGCACGGCCCGCCAGTGCATATATATATATATTATTACAGAATATATATATTATTGCAGTTGCAGAAGGGGAACAAAAAACAAAAGAAAATAATAGTGCAAAATTATTTGTGAAAAAAGAATAAAAAGGTTTAGATTAAATACCAACATAGGGGAGAAACACAGGAACACAGGGAGAAGTCACAGGAATCTATCATATACATTTGGTCTTCTTTAAGATTTCCTAGCATTCCTATGCTGGAAGTAGGCATGCTTCAAGTGATGGTAGAAATCAAATGGATGTGCTTAATTTGGGTATCTGAAACTGTGACTGAGGTTTCATCAGAAAATATAGAATATCCTTCTAACAAAACATCATAAATCTGATTACAATTGTTATGCACAGAAGCAGGTTGTGTTTCTTTAAATGCATGTTCTGGTTTTCTAAAAGAGTTTGTCCTTTTCATACTTTGTAGCTTGGGGAAAGTCAAACAGACAGTGTTTAAAGATACCAAAGGTAATCATGTGGTCTGTGATCTCTTTGAAGATATGTAATTATGCAAACTGGACTCAATGCATTTTTTTTTTATTTTGCTAGCTGTATGAGGAGGCATTAGCAGAGAACGAGAAGCTCAAGGCTTGTCTGGAGGATAGCAAGCAAGATCTGGCTAAATTGCGCTTGCAGCTAGACAAAATCACACAGGTAAGACAACACCAATCCAAAGACATAGAAAGCACTTAATTTCCATTGGCTATAAATTTTAGGATATCCCCTAGCTTCATGATAGCCTTAATGTTCTATTTCAGATTTCTTACTGCATTGTTTTATTTCACACTATCTTATTACTTCAGCCAGTAGGCACATATAACAAGCAGCCATTACATTAAAACCACTGACAGAAAGAATTTTGATGAATGAAAGTTTTAGGCAGGTGTGAAATAAATGTGATTGCTTTCAAAAATAGAAGTTTATTTTTTTCAATAACAAAATGAACAGAAAAGAAATGACCACCCTTTGCCTGCAAAACAGCATCAATTCTTCTAGGTACACTTTTACACAGTTTCTGACATAACACTGCAGGTTTTTCCAAATATCTTGAAAAACTAACCGCAGAGCCTTTGAGGTAGGCCGCCTCAATTCCTACAATCCTGTCAATTTATGTAATCCCAGAGAGACTCAATGAGATTAGGGTTCTGTAGAGGCCAAACCATCACTTTCAGGACTACTTGTTTTTTTCTATGAAGAAGATGGTTCTTATGACATTGGCTGTATGTTAGGGGCCGTTCTCCAGCTGCAGAATAATTTTGGACCCAATCAGGGGCCTCCTTGATGACATAGCATGTAATTATGCAAACTGGATAATTGTTTGCCTGTATTTCTCAGCATTAAGGACACCATTTATCCAGACCAAATCTCCAACTCCATTTGCAGAAATGCAGCCCCCAAACTTTCAAGAACCTTCCACCATGTTTCACTGTTGCCTGCAGACACTCATTATTGTACCATTCTCCAGCCCTTCAGCAAACAACCTGCCTCCTGTTACAGCCACATATTTAAAATTTTGATTCATCAGTCTAGAGCAGCTGCTGCCATTTTTATGCACCCCACTTTGTATGTTTTTGTGCATAATTTCCACGTCAGAAGTATGGCTTTTTGGCCAAAATGTCCTCAACATTGCCCATTTCTTAGTGTTTTCGTATTTCTTAGTGTTAACAGCACATCTTAAATCCCCAGTCTGCTTTGAAATCTTTGCTGGGAGAGACCTTGTTAATGCAGCCTAACTAGCCTAACAGATTTAAGCCTCCACACAGCTGTTTCAGTTTCAGTTAATGACTGTGTTTCAACCTACATATAAAATTGATTATCATTAGCACCTGCTTGGTATAATTGTTTAATCATACACCTGACTCTGATCCTACAAATGATCCCTGATCCCTCTGATCCCTGACTTTGTGCAAGATTACAAAGTGTGCAAGTGTAATAATCTATGCTGATTTTAAGCCAGCATAGAAACACTATTTATTGATTTAATTTAGATATTTTTTTCTGTTTGCTGACTTTACATTTTGTAAATTGGTATAAATAAACAGTTAAAATATATATTTTTGAAAGAATTCTTAATTTACAGCATTTTGTTACACACACATTACATATTTACATACATATATACACAATACATGCAGTTATATATAAGCAAGAGGAAACAGAGATTAGTTCGTATTTATGTTCTGTTCTGTCATACTTTTGTTCTGATCTATGTTTTGTTTCTGTTTCAGAAGCAGGACAGAATATCTGAGAGGTCCAGTGTATCTGAATCAGAAAAAATGGTATTTACTATCAGTATTAACTGTATTAAGTATATGTATTATAGACTTATTCACTTGCATACAGCAAATAATATTATATGGTGGTTTGGCCTAAGCAATGGATGTTTAATTATTTCTTTCTTTCTTTCTTTCTTTCTTTCTTTCTTTCTTTCTTTCTTTCTTTCTTTCTTTCTTTCTTTCTTTCTTTCTTTCTTTCTTTCTTTCTTTCTTTCTTTATTCATTCATTCATTCATTCATTCATTCATTCATTTATTTATTTACTTACTTACTTATTAGGAAAAGCAGTTGTTGGAGAAGAGGGTGACTGAGATGGAAGAAGACATTAAGGTATGACATACCATTATACCACTAAAACATTATCATGAAGTGTTGAAAAGAGGCAGACAAACAAATGTCTAGGAAATATTCAGAAATGTGAATTTCTGAATATCACCAGATTTCATCAGATTTTCACCAGAAAATCATCATCTTGAGACGTGACTAACCCCTCAAAGGAATTTTGATGTTTGCTCATAATGGACCAACAAATCCTACAGTAGAGACAACAAAAAGGAAGTTAGAATACTTTCTCCTACCACTTATTATTCCTCTTCCAAATTTCACAGCAGCAATGCCACCCTGCTGCCCATCGTTCTTCCAGAACTCCTTCCACGTACAGTCTGAGAATTCCACCACTGTCACTGTTCAAAACATACATATCCATGAGTGAAACTACAAATCACACAACTGATTAATGATTTAAGTCAGCAGATGTTCTGTCTTTCAAGATTTAGAAGGAACCTCATCAATTATGGATTGATATGGATGAGAATTGAGCTCCCCAGGCTATATGCCAGGTGGACTTGCAAAGGTTGCACTATGGTCATGTTAGATGTTAGTAACGTTTTATCAACCAGAGTGAGCGCTCCTAAATAGCAAGGATTCTCACCATAGCCATCGTTTATCAACAGACGTGCTAACATCTCTAGGCAAATCCTGTGTGAAGATTCAGCTATGGTTCATATGGTTTTGTAACTGATGTTGCAGGTCAGGCAGTTTGTCATAGGCTACTGGCAGCTCCCTTCTATAGTTTTCACATGCTTCTTCAGAGTGTAAATACTAATAGGTGCCCTGCAAAAAAAGAGCTCACTGCAGAAGCTGCTGTCAATTATGAGGAGCCTTCTGGTTTAGCAAACGTGAAGTGCATGACCTCATATCCAGAGACTTTCTGATCATAGTAAACTTTCCTGAATTCTTCCAGGTTCTGTTGTGCCCAAACAAAGGTAGCTTGGAGAATGGAGCATAGATTAGCTACATCCTAATGGGTAGTATGTATGGCCTATGGCCTATACAGGGGGTATAGGTGAAGAGTCATCTCTTATCCTGTCATCATCCCAAATTATATTATACCAGAGGGATAATATACCAGAGGATATAAGGAGCCCAAATGGAAATTTCACATCCCAGTCCCACCCTTTAGAATCAGAATCAGAATCACCTTTATTACTGTGGGTTTACATGTAAGGGATTTGTCTTGGTTTGCTGGTGCTTAATGACGACAGTTGTATATGAGAAATAAAAATGATATATTGACAAGGAAAACATTATAAATTTAAAATTTGGAAAATAAATAAATAAATAAATAAATAAAAACTCTACATTAATTCATGATGTGCAATTTCTTAAAACAGCAAAGTAGGGTTTTTGTTAATGTCCAAGGAGGCAGATAAGTGACTATGGTGGGTCCAGGAAATTCTCAATAAGGCCAGTTGTATAGAAAGAAACTGTTTCTGTGGTATAAGGTTTTAGTCTTGATGGAACACCTCCTGCCAGAGGAGTGTGCCTCAAAAAGATTGTGAGAGATTAGAGGAGTCAGCCACCATCTTAACTGCTTTCTTCAGTGTCCTGGAAGTGTACAGGCCCTGAAGAGGTGGCAGATTGCAGCCAATCACCTTTTAAACAGAGCAACTGACAGACTGCTGGATAGTATCAACTGGAGAGTCACACAGGATAATGGTAGTGGGTGGGGGAGGGTTCTTACTGAAGTCTCCACTGTTTTCACAGCACTGAGCTTCAGGTTGATCTGCCTTCACCAGGTCAACAAATGGTCAATCTCCCTCCTGTAGGTAGATTTAGAGATGAGCCCAGTGAAGGTGGAGTCTGCAAACCTTAATAGTTTGATGGACTGGTGACTAGAGATGCAGCTGTTGGTGTACAGGAAAAAAAGAGTAGAGGAGAAAGAACACAGCCTTGGGGGAACCAGTGCTGATGATCCAGGTGACAGAGTTGCCTCCTATCAGTCAGGAAGACTGTGATCCACCTGCATGTGGAATCCGGCACACTCAGCTGGGAGAGCTTTTTGTAGCAGATATATTCTTCTTCATCATTTGCAGTTGTTTGGTTTGCCCTCTTTACCTGCCCTTATGGGTGAATTTAAATATTAAATTTGGAATGAAATGCAAGCAATGTTCACAATTAATTCATTACTGAAGCTGTAAAGCTGCAAAGTGTTTAAAGCTCCAGAACATTAATGGCTCATCTTTGTGATATTGGGTCATACTGGATACAGCTCTTTCTAGACTAGCCTGGAGTTCAGAGTCCAGGAAGGTCTTCTGTTATGTCATCTCTCAATCAGCTCACAATTTTCATGCAACACAATGTCCCCTGTCACACTGCAAAATGGGTAAAGCAGTTCCTTGATGCTAATTATTTCATATTGAAAGAAGAAATTTCCAACCAAGAGTCAGACATAAAGGAGGCTGGGGTAGTGAAAAAAAAGGGTTTTTTTTATTTAGGTTTCAAGGGTGAGGTGAGGTAAAAGAAGGTGAGGAGTGTAGTGCTCTCTACAGCAGTGTGCTTTGTGGTAATGGTTTCCAGGCAAGGCTGAGCAACAACAATGCAAAACCCAGGGCACACCAAGTTTTGGGAGCACTGTCTTCAGTGGGGGTCATTTATTACTTTTGAAACAACTTGTCTACCTCCATGTGTGTGCTGCACCCTTTTATACTCCCCCTAATTCTCACAGAGTCAGTGCCATGTCAAGGTCACCAGCCAAAAGCCCCCTTCTTCTGCTTCTTCTGCTTCTGCCCCCTTTCCTTGCAGACATGTGCTCTCCTGCTTTCCACAAAAATATGTGACTGTGTGTGTGTGTATATGTGTGTGTGTATGTGTGTGTATAATAAGAGTCAGCATCAGATCCAAACAGCTGGATATTTGGAGTCCAACAATGTTTAGGTAGATGTTATGTGTGAAAAAAGTAACATCAACATGAATGCCAGGTTTCCCAGCAGAACAATGTCCAGAGCATCACACTGTCTCCACCAGCATGCCTTCTTGCTATAGTGCATCCTGGTGCCATTTCTTCACCTTGATGCACACAGCCAGGCATCGAAAATAGAAAAATTGCAAAGAAAATGCAATTCATCAGATCAGGCCACCTTCTTCTATTGCTCCACACTCAAGTGCTAGTTGTAGGCACTTTCAGCAGTGGACAGTGGTGACCAATTTGCAGGTATGCAGGCCCATACACATCAAGTTGCAATGCACTGAGGAAAAGGTTAAGACACTCTATGTCCTAATAGCTAGTGTCTCAGCGATTGGCTCATATAACCTCAATGAGATGTTTCTTGTAGCCATCTTCCAGTTTCTGACATTGAATGGCAGAAAGTTTCCCCACTCCTCAATGCAGAATTCTTTCAGCTATGTGATATTTGAGAGGTTTCTTGCATGCACAGTCCATTTCAAATCACCCCACAGGATCTCAGTAGGATTTAGATCAGTCAAAGCCCAGAATTCTCCATTTTTTACTTTTCAGTCAGTCCTTGGTGGATTTACTGGTATGTTTTTGGTCATTGTCATGTTGCAAGGGTCAGTTCTGCTTTAGCTGCAATTTTTTTTGACAACAAAGAGTTTATAATGGATTCTATGATGGTGAGCTGGCCAGGTCCTGCTGCAGCAAAGCATCCCCAAACCATAACACTTCAGTTTTGCCCTCATGTGTTTTTAGACTGCAAAGGTTTCCTTCTTGCACACCTCCCATAATAATTAAAGTTATGTAGTTTTTTTCTGATTGTAGATTCATGCACTTTGGCATAAACTGTAGCAAAAGCTTGCTAAGTTCTGTGATGATATTGTAGGGTTTTTGGAGACGTCTTTATGCATCTTGAGGTCTGCTCTTGGGATGAATTTGCTTGGACGGCCTGACCTGGCCATGTTTGCAGTTGTTTTAAATGTTCTCCAATTGTAAATGATTTTATGGACAATGATACATACATACATACAATATACATTCTTTAAAGATCTTTTTATATCCCTTAACAGACTCATAAGCATCAACAATCTTCTTTCTGAAGGCCTCAGAGAGCTCTTTGGATCTCACCATGGTGATACCACTCACTTCAACAATTAGGAGCAAACCAAGCTAAATGTCTGAGGTTTAAATTAGGCAAGCCTCCTTCAAAATGTTCTGTAACACTTTTATAATAATTTGCACCTGATGTGGGGGTGTCCTTATTTTTTCCTCACAAGAATTTGGATTTTTTAAAATTGCATTTCACAGGACTGTATTTATATACAGACGTCATATATATATATATATATATATATATATATATATATATATATATATATATATATATATATAGACTGTGTATATTGTGTACATTGGCTGAGAAATTGCCTCCAAAAAAATCATTTAAAGTCATTAATGTGTTAGATGAGCATTAAATGGGTATTACAACAAATACTTTTTTATATTATTTATTTACTGAACAACAGCCTATCACTTAGACTACAACATTCCTGACATTTTTTATTACTGAATATAAGTCTATCAATTAGACAACAATGGTCATGACATTTTTTTTAAATTATCATTATTAAACATAAGCCTATCACTTAGGCATCAATAATCATGACATTTTGTTTTATTTTTATTAAACATAAGCCTATCAATTAGGCAACAATGGTCATGACATTTTTTTTATTATTATTATTTAACATAAGCCTATCACTTAGGTTCCTTTTATTTACCATTCAACCAGTTGCTAAAACAAACTAACTTGTTTACATTTTCTGAGTGTAAAGATTGAGGTTTTGGAGTGCAGGGTTACGAGCCTCTACACACCAACTCAGCTGATCCCATAGGTTTTCTATGGGATTCAGGTCTGGAGAAAGTGCAGGTACCCCAGCCTCCAGCAGCCGTTCCCTAATGATGCGACCTTGATGAGCTGGAGCATTGTCATCCAATGAGATGAAATTAGGCCTGTGTTGTTCATGCAGGAGCACAATGACTGGATTGGACTGGACTTAATGATGTTATTCAGGTAGTATTGGCTTGTCACTATACCATTCACAAGATGTAGGGCAGTTCTGTATTGGGTAGACACACCTGCCCAGACTGTAACACCACCACAAAAGTGGCTGATGCATAGCGCTCTCCTTGATGTCTCCAACATCGTTGGCGGCCATCATTTCTGCTCAACGTGAATTGACTTTAATCAGAGAACAGCACTGAGGCCCACTGGTCCCTCGTCCAGCGTAAATGCTCCCTGGCCTGGTGGTGTGGTCAGGTACCCTTGCAGGTCGTCTAGCACGCAGACCACGCTGATGTAAACGGTTTCAAATGGTCTGACTTGACACTTGGGTGCCTCTCACCCTGTGTGTGCCTGGTGTTGAGTGGCATTCATCATCCGGTTCCACAGGGCATTGTTCACAATGAAGCGGTCATCAACGTGGGATGTGGCCAAAGGACGTCCACTTCTATGCCTGTGACTCTTCCAGTCTCTCTGTATCTCTGTCTCAACCTGCTGATAACACTCTGTGACACTCTAAGCTCAGTGCCATTAAGCACCTTGTTAGAGAACAGCAAGTTATGCAAAAAGTACTGAAACACTGAACAGTTGGACATGTGCATTCAAAAGTGTAGAGAAGGTCAAATTAAGTTCACCAGTAAAGGTTATAGTGCATTTTAGGTGCATCTTGAAATTTCACCCAAAAGCCGAATATCCTTAACTTTTTGTGAGTAGTGTATATATGTAGTGTACACAAAAAAAATGTAAGACTGAGTAGAAAAAGAAGAAAAACCTTAAATATAGAATGCAATAGGTTGAATTAAACGTAGTAGTGCAGATATGAAACACAGTTGCGGATTTATCCATATTAACATCCGTATTTACATTACAGTACACGTGCATACAGGCAGTAGATAACAAATATGATGAGCCTTGTGAGCCTAGAAAAAAAGTGTTAATAGTTGTAGTAGTGCAGTGTGATACTGTTATCACCTGTCCATACACAGGTGAACTGTTGTACAATGTTATTGCGAATGGTATGAATGACCTCCTGTAACGTTCCCTGTGACAATAAATCTGAATGAGTTTTTTGGAGAATGAGCTCCGCTATTGTAGAGTGCCTGAAATGGATTGTCCATGATAGATAGCAATTTGTTCAGTGACCTCCTGTTCCTGACTGACTCAAATGTCTCCAGTTTGTGTCCAATGATAGATTTAGCCTTGCAAATTAGCTTGTTAATAATCCTGCTGCCATCCTTGGTGCTGACCACAGCAGACCACAACACAGTAAATGGCACTTGCCACCACAGACTGGTAGAAAATCTCCAGCATCTTGTTACAGACATTGAAAGATTTGAGCTTCCTCAAGAAATAGAGTCTGCTCATTCCATTATTTTATACAGTCTCAGTGTGGGTACTCCAGTCAAGTCTAGTGTACTCCAGTCAAGTGTACACCCAAATACTTGTAGTTGTTAACAATTTCAACCTCCACACCCTTAATGATTATGGGCTCAATCAAAGTTTTAGTCCTCCTAAAGTCCACCACCATCTCCTTGGTCTTCATCACATTTAGGAGCAGGTAATTCCTAGTGCACCAGTCCACAAAGTTATCCAGTAGTCCCCTGTATGCCGACTCCTGTCCATCCCTAATACACCCCACCACTGCAGTGTCATCAGAAAACTTGGAGAAAATGGAGACAAAACAGTCCCCTGAAGTTCTCCTCTTTTACTGACCATTGTGTCAGGCAGGGAGGCCCCCAATCGCACAAACTGGGGCCTATCTGCAATCCAGGAGATGGTGGTTGAGCTGACACCCATTCTAAGCAGCTTCTCACTCAGCAGGAATGGTTCAATGGTGTTCAATGCACAAGAAAAATAAAAAAACATGATCCTCACAGTACCACAGCTGCCATCAAGGTAGAAGTGAGTACACTGCAGCATATAGATGACAGCATTGTCAACACCCACATGAGGCTGGCAAGCAAACTGGAGTGGGTCCAGTGCAGATTTCACCTGTGGGACCAGGTGGGCTAAAACTATTCTTTCCAACACCTTCATGACATGTGACATCAAAGCAACCAGTCTGTAGTCTCTGAGAACAGATGAGGTGGCTTTCTTAGGTATCAGTACTAGAGAAGATGTTTTCCATAGTACCTTGTACTTTTTCCTGCATCAGACTTAAGTTGTAGATGTACTTCAGGATACCAGACAGCTGAGTAGAGCAGGACTTAAGAACCCTGCTACTAATACTATCAGCACCTGCAGCCTTACTTTGATCAAGTCTCTCCAGCTGTCTTCTCACCTGGTTGGCCATCACAGTCAAGTAATAGGATGTGGTTAGTCCAGTGGAGGTAGGAATTGTGGGCTTGTGGTCAGGGATACTCAGCACACAGGGATACTGTGTGGTGTTGCTGTGGATGTCTATTTGGTGTATGTGAGGGTGTGAAGACAAGGTGTTCCTGTGTGGGATGGCCCAGCAGCGGGTCCTGTGCTGAACCTATTAAAAAACACATTCAGTGCATTGGCTCAGTCCAACGAACGGTCCATCATATTGAAGATCTTCTATGATCTGTGATCTGCTTCATGCCCATACACACATCTTTCATGTTGTTTTGCTGAAGTTTACTCTTTAGCTTCTGCCGGTATGAGTCTTTACACTCCCTCAGTCTTGTCTTCAGTTGCCACTGTATCCTTTTTAAGTTTTTCCTTGTCACCAGACCTGAAGGCATTCTTCTTGTTTAATAGATCTTTTAAGTCACTGGTGATCCAAAGGCTTATTGTTCGTATAGCAGTATACAGTTCTATTTAGGATAATAGTGGCATGGCAAAAGTTAATATAGTCGGTAATGCAGTGTGTGATGCTATTAATGTCATACCCATGTGGTTCACAGAGTACATTCCAGTGAGAGAGACAATCCATTGTGTTGTCTCAAAGCAGTCCTGCTCAGTCCTGTGTGTTGTCTCAAAACAGTCCTGCTCTCACTGGCTTCCTGAGTCCACCCCCACTGTCTTTGTGGAAACAGGCTGCCTTTGAACTGCAGGAATAATCTGAGGTGTTAAAAAGATGAGATTGTGATCTAAATTAATGAGTGGGAGTGGGGGTAGAGCAGTGGCACTGTAAGCGTCGTTGACATTTGCATACAGACGGTTCAGTGCTCTATTTTCCAGGGTGAAACAGTCTAATGTCAGAATTCAAATAATGAAGAATCTTATTACTTTAAATCCCAGCACCAACAAGCTGACACTGCTGGTGCTATTGGCCCTTAACCCCAAATGTTTAGTTGTGTAAATGATAAATTGAAGTTACCCTGGATAAATGCATCTGCCAGTTGCTGTAAATGCAATCACACCCTGCCACAAACAAACAAACAAACAAACAAAAAATCAAATGCATGTATACATACACACACATAACTCACATTTGCTCTTGCTTGGGTTTCACATTCTGGAAGTCTGCCAAGAGATTTCACATCTTTGGAAATCCAACAAAGATTAAAGAACTTCCTTCAAAATTTTTAGAGAACATGGACTATTCAGCAGGTAAGAATGTTATTATATATGTATATCAAAATATAAATAATATATAATGTTGGTATATATTTTTAAATGTTAAAGTTCATTTATTTTATTTTGATAATAACCTATAAAATGATTTAAAATATGAAATATTCAGAACATTGCCAAGTGCTGTCTACATCATTATGTATTCATTAACATTCTACCTAAAACATTAATTTTCTATACATTTTTTATGATAGAGTAGGACCAAACTATTCTTATTTGATTCTAGTGTCTAGGAAAAAAACTCAAGTGGCAGGTAGTTTCGGTTTGTCTTTTAGAACAATTTTGTGAACTAAAAGGTAACTGTTACTAAGAGAATGTTTTATTTGTTTTACTGATTATTTTTGACAACAACATCGTAGTTATTTCTGACAACGAGTTTCCTGGAGCAAACTACACATACGTATGTCACATGAAAATCTGAATAAGTCATAAAGAAAAATCTTTCATTTACCATCCTTCAAACTATAATACATATAATTGATATAAATGAATATAAATATAAATGAATAATTTCATTCTTTGAAAACTAATCTGTTCAGTGTATAAAGCTCTCTCAGTTTTTGTTATTTCTGTTCTCTTTTAGATGTGAAGTGGTGGTGTCATATAAGAACAAGAGGACATTCAGACAAGTTGATAACGAATTAGTAGATATCAACGACTGCTTTATTGGAAATATTTGGACATGTATACAATAAAATTCAAAACAATTCATCTAGGGAATTTGTTCCATCATTGTACAGTAGCCTTGAACATACTTGCTAAAAAAACTATATAAAAGATATTGCAAAGAAACGTTCATATGACATTACGTGACATTTCTGACATTAAAAAAAGTTTATCAGAAAATAACCCCCATGATTTCTCTTCAAATAGTCTCTTACATCATGAAACGTGCACAGCTCTGAACCTGTATTTAACTGATGTGACCAGCTAAATGAAAGTTTAATTCTGTCACACAAGCTCACACAGAAATCACATTCAACAAATATCTCATTAAAATATGTTTTATGATCTAGTTAACTTAATCGATCAGCATTCCATTGTTCCACAAAATTGCGTGATGTTTAAATTAAAATCATGCCATCTCCTAATATCCAAAGTGAGCAAATAGATACTGTTGAAGAAAACAAATCAACTTCTAATATCCAAAATGCAGAAAATATGCCATCTGCTAATATCTAAAATGCACAAGTTGGTGCAGATGGGTGAAAATGGGTAAGATAATAATATTAGAATTATTAAATGTGACAGATTCAGTAACACAGAGACTAGAGGAAGAGTGTGTTTTTCCTTGATGTTATTATAAACATTTATAATAATTATAAAATTATAAACATTCACACAATTTTAAACATTTAACAGTTTAATAAATGTGGCAAATGACAATTTTACCAAAGGATGCAGTCACAGTTAAAATTGGAGGTGATATGCTCAAGTTGTCATGTATGAGGATTAGGTGCTTCAACAGACCTTAAAAAGGTCTTAGGCTTCAAAGTGTCCAGTGATACGGTTGGGTTTCTGCTCAGTCTTGAAAGATTAGTGAAAACCTAACATCAGATTGGCTAGTTTTATTCTTATTAGCCATTTCTATGTTTTTTCCCCTAATTTTTGGAATAATTTGCTGATTATTAAAATAATCAGATGATTTTAAAGTAGCATTATAGAACATGCCAACTGTTTCTGAGATTTAAATGACATTAGAAAACAATAAGATTTTCAAATAAATCCTTTTATCATTAACCTTTGACATATGCATAACATCTATGATCTTTGACCAACTTCTGTCAACAAACATAACTGATAATGACCATTGTCTTAGACCTGTCAAAACCAAAGATATGAAATGTATCAATCATCTCCTTCTGTGGAGCTTTTATAGAGGTAGTCATACTTCTCCATGATTAACTAATCTTGTGCATTTTATTAGTGACATCTAGCTGCTAATTACACTCTTAATATAACTACGAAAGGTGTTCTTATTTTTTTCCACATTGTTTCTTGTTGGCTTACTTCTGGGGGAAAACAGGACTACATATTGAACTTTGTTGTGTTTTTGTGGTCATCTGAGATTATTTGTTTGTTTTGATACAAAGGGCCTCTATAACATTCATGAGCAATGCATACAGTGCAGTGCCAGAGTTTTTTTAATGCTTGTATGAAACTTATGAGGTGACTTTAAAGGTTTTATTCAATTTGTTGTCATGGTGTGACTGTAGGGGTAAACTGATTTGTCTTTGCATAGCTCTTCAGCTGAAGTTTGTAGGTTGAAGGTTGTATAACTGTCAATGATAACGAAGTCATCTTATTCATATTTTGTGGCGACTGTAATTTCATTACTTTACTAAATCATTTCTGGATTTTCTCAGGTTTTGACAGAGCTGAAGTCAGATAATCAGCGCCTAAAGGATGAGAATGGGGCTTTAATCAGAGTGATCAGCAAGCTTTCCAAGTGAGGCATTTTGCACAATCAGACAATCAGAGAGTCAAGAGATTCACAGAGATCTGAAAGCCTTCACTTGCAATTGATCCTACAGAGTAAAATGTATAACACCATGCAACAACAACAGCTACAAAATAACTTTTCTGTAGGGGCTTATTAGTCTCTCATATAGTATGGGAGAAAATTTATTGTATAGTTTTTGAACATTAGTGACTTGCCACACAACAGATAAATGATGCTCTTTCTCATTTCCCTTACTCCAAACATGCCTTTTGATGATGTTACAAAGATAATTATTGACTACAAATGAACTGCCTTCATTTATACAACCAACTGCTCCTTAACTGTCTTATTTTAATACATTCCAGGTTGACAGAATATATATTGATATTGTGATGTCAACCTGAAATCTGGATTCCAGGAAAGAATGAACTTATTAAGAAGTTCTACATATGTCTTACATTTAAAGGTATAAAATACCAAAAAAAAACAACAACTAATTAATAACTAAAAAGTAAGCAAGCAACAAATATAAGCAGTATTAAGGAGTATGGTTGTAAAAAGACTGGGCACAGGGAGCAGTTATTTGCTGCCATAAAAAGGTAGCCTATACACGAGTGTGGAACGTGAAACTTCTGCATGTGAGCCCCCCTCAGTCTGACAATCACTAAGCACTGAGACATGCCCACAACGTCCCCTTAATCACCTGGGTGCGATTCAAGTTGATTATCAAGTCTTTGGCCAGATGCAGTGAGGGATGTTTCCAAGCTCCTATGTTACCTTTTTGTTGCTGCAATTTCTTTAATAACCACATTCTGTGGTGTTATGCAAGCTCATGCCATTTTCCTTGCTCTCTTTATTATACTATTTAAATTTCATAATATAAATTAACATCTGTGCACCTCACACAACACTTGTTTGTAAGTGAAATATAGTTAAAAACTAAAATGTGGAATTATGTAGCATATATTATGTGCTAATGTAATGTTTTTGCACTTTGTTTTGATTTCTTTACATTTTGTGCTTTGAATTATTGCATTTATGGGGTTAATAATTTTGACTAATACATATTTTTTTCTGCACATTTTTTTCTGCACATTTTGCATTAGACTGGTCACTATTGCCATTGTTGTTTGTCTTTAAAAATTAATTTGATTTAATTTTTTTTTGTCATTTTCAATAAATTCCAAGGTGTACCTGTTTTACTTAAGTACATTTGTGGAGCAACAAAAACATTTTTTCAAAAAAATTTCACATCCACTTTAGTTGAGATCACCTTTAGTGAAACACGATGTATGAGTAAAATAACTATAATGCCTAACCTCTGACACATTTTTACTCCAACCCAGCTGAACTGAAAAACTTTTACATATAACTTATAACAGTATATACTGTACATGTCAGTACTAAAAGCTGCCACTATTAATCCCAGGTGTGGGTTAGTGAAAGTGAGTAACAGGGGAGAGAGTTCACCTGAGGCCATCTTGGGATAAAACTGGACACCTCTTCACTCTCTGTCATGTAAAAAAAAGGGCAAGAACTTCTAATATCTATGACCCAGTAGGCTGCTGTGGATAGAACCACTTCAAGACTATCACATCGTCCCTGAACTGCTGTTGCATCTGTCTATTGATCTGTTGCTGTTGCATCTAAGTCAATAATGAACTCAGAAACTACACTGACCTACTAGTTCCTTAAGAGCTCTTGGTTGCTGTTGCAGAAAGGGCATTATTTACATTTACATTATTTACTGTCCAGTGTCACCCAAATGTGGATGGGTTCCCTTCTAAACCTGGTTCCTCTCAAGGTTTCTTCCTCATATCATCATATATATGTTATGGCATTTAGGCAATATTAACTATAACACAAGGGTGTTATGCAAAAAGAGTAAATTCCACTAAAACAAAAATGTGTCCATTCTTCATTTTTTAATTAATTTCTTTTTAAATGTAAATTTAAGGTACATGTAAACTATCACCAAAATATTTGAGATTAAATCAGGAAGTGGCCAGACCCTTCTATGCACCTCAAAAGAAGATTTCGTATTTGAAGGATCCTGCTGAAACTTACTGTGAATATTTTGGAGCTTCCTGTACTTCTTTTGCTTCAGCATGCCTTGGATCATGTGAGCTGGCAAACATGACATGCATGTTTTAAGGTCACTCTGGTAAGTTTTCTTTTAATTATTTTTTTACATGCTTATTGCATTTTTAATATACTAATTTAAAACTAGAACCAATTAACTGGTGCTAGAAATAAGTAAAATCTATCCCAGTCCATTTCACTTTGTGTGCAACAATTTTTTGGAAATCTACATATTTCAGTAGAGAATAGTTTTCTGGCAGGACAAATGAGAATAAGAATGTACCACGGACGAGAACACAGCTGGTGAATCCATGAACCCTTGAGAGGCATGTCCAGGTGTGAAAAGAATGTAAATGCAAAGATCGTCTGCTCACTGACAGGAATAATAAAAAAGGCACTACAGAGATCAATGACTGTAAAATGACCATGATCATGTGGTATGGCAGATAATATAGCTTAAACATCAGATACAATTGGGCTAATACAGCAATCACAAAATCATTAATACGGCACAAATCTAAAGACTAAAGGATATTGTTTACAATTAACAGTGGTTGATGATCGAAGGTTGGAGACAATGGTGGTGCCTGTACCTGACCTACTTTGTTGGAGTGCGTGGCCTACAATTTGAATCTGACCTCAGAAAGCTTGATCAGTATTACAAGATCATCACAGGCCTTGGACATGTCAGATGCCCAATGATAAACAACAGATCAACTTATCTATGATCACCATGCTTTGTAGATCTTTCTCTCCAACAGTGAACGCTGTTGGTATAAGGTTGGAGAGAGTGGGCAGAGAGAGAGAGTGAGAGAGAGAAAAGCTGAAAAGTTGAATAGAAAATAAAGTACTGTGTGAAACTGACCTCGGCTGTCTCCTTCTTCCTCATCCCCAACTCACACCTACTCATGGATTGCTACAAAGACCAGCTACAAGACTTGAATCAAATAATGAAGTTATAACTATTTAAAATGTTTGTGCACTCAATATCTCAGAAACTACACTCAGAGCAAACCAGGAATGCAGCTTCATTGCATCAGTGATCAGGTCCGTCTTGTCTCCAGGACCCCACATTACAGACACCTGCTTGACAGAAACCTTTCAGAAGATCAAAAATAGATCTGAGAACACATATAACACAAGAAAACAACAACCCCACAATAATTACCACAATCATTCCCACTTTGGTTTGTGTTGAGATTTCTCTGAAAGATTTACATAGCTTTACTTAAGCTTAAGCATTATAATAGCAGAATAAATATATCAAAATACAAGTTATGGTATTAAGGCCATATTAACCACAAGAAGCCTTAAAATAGTAGAAAATAAATAACCACACTTGAAGAGTAGTGTAGGAAAATAAGTAGTTTATTAGGATAAGTAAAACGATATAAGTTATTATCAAATAATAAGTACTTTGCACAGAGACACATTGCGGGCGATTGGATGAGGTAATAATGAATAATAAAAATAGAGAGAAAGGAAGAAAAAATCATTAAGTAAATACATTTTGTTCTTGCATAAAGCTAGATTGCAGTAACCAGACTGAAGCTGTGCACTAGACAAACAGTTTATTTTTGCACTATTAAAAGGCTGTAGAAACCAGATTGAACTAGACATGGTGTTCCTAAGAGCACTAGCTAGCAGTCTGTGCAAAGAGCACTAACCTCAGCAACCAGCAGTTGCGAGAGTAGGATAAGAACTTGTGTTAAAAATAAGATTATTAAAAAATAAGGCAGTAAGTTAAAAATTCAGGCTGTAAAAGCACCATGCATGAACAACCAAAATATACTGACAAAAGCAAACTAAAGTTAAAAACAGTTTATTAAAACTATGGCCATGTATCTATTGATAATGTTAATGTTAATGTATCTATTGATAAACCTAATTTAAAAATGCTTATTGTTAAGCATCTTACTTTATAATGATTAACTTTATCAAATATAAGGTCATTGCTTTTTAAACATTTGATCAAATAAAGGACACAAAATATTTTTGAACAATTAAGTGTATATACTATATATATATATATATATATATAATGCAGATTAAAAGAATAAGGCAGCAATTATAAGAAAGTATGCAATTTTAAGAAGCTATGCAAATCAGAAGAAGGAGGATAAATAGAGTGGATTTTTTACGGGACTTTGCACTTGACTGCACCAAGCCTGATGCTTCGTGTATTTTGAGTGTCTTGTTGCTAACAAGTTTTGCTTCTTCTTGCTTGAAGACTTCTTTTAATTTAAGTGTGACTAGTGATGGTTCAAAAATTAGCTTTAACAGATTAGGGACAGCCCACAATTCGCCAGAGTGGGAAGATGCTGATGAAAGTTAGGTGTGAGAATAGTAGAAAGACAGTCTCTCTCTCTCTCTCTCTCTCTCTCTCTCTCTTCCTGACTCCTGTCATTTTCTGTATTCCTTTTAAGATGTGTCAATCCACTTGAGGGCAGACAAATCAATTGTGGAGATTGGTTGGAGTTCTTCTTGGTTGCCATCACCAGCTTCCAGTTGGACAGTTATATGCTCACTCAGACCCCCAAGCCCAGGTTGAGGTTCATCAAGCATACCAGGTGTTAGCAATATGTTTAGTGGTACTCTCACACCTGTTTTCTGCAACTTGCTCTGATGATTCTGGTATAGCTCCCTTTAATGGTAACCTCCAGCACAGGTTCTTGTTTGGCCCCAGTTGTTAAATGTGGAAGTTGACTATCCCCCTCAGGATTCTCTAGGCATCCCTATCACCCCTGATTTGTATCTCCCCAAAGATTTACAGTGTTCTGAGTTTGATCTGGACAGAGTTGCTGTCAACCTCTCCTTCCACCCTGGGAGGCCATTGACATGGATTTGTGGGGCAATTGCATCGATTATGTCCAGACTGTTTGCAGCCCTAGCACACTCCTAGAGGACCATTGGCTCCGGAACTTGGCTGAACTTGGCTGGATGGTGTAGACATTTCTGGCACTGGTTCACTGGTTGTGAGGGGTTTGATGAAACAGTCACTGCTAGTTAAGCTGGAAGTGTGGGCAACGACGAAACCTGCTTCGACTGCTGTTTTAGGTACATTTACAGGTGTAAAGATGCATGATAGCTCCTCAGTCTCCCCTTTGTCTCTGACTGGAGCCTGATTTTTTTTTGTTATTGTTTGACAGTGCTTCCAGCAATAACTGTGCAACTTCAGCTCATTTTTTTCTGTATTGAGCCACATATTCACATATTTTTTAATTAGTTTTAGAGGTTAATCTGAATGCATCTTCCAGCTTGCTCTTTGCAGGTGCAGGCAGAGGATCCATTATTATTTAATCTATGAAGTGTGTGGTCTGCATTGGGTCACTCTCTGGATCCCCCTCAGTTTCTTGCTTCCACATCTTCAGCTGTCCCCATATATATGTGACTGGATTCTCTGTTTCTCCCAACTGTTCCTTCAAAGCATTGGGATAAACTCTGGAAGGATAGATTGCTCTTAGTGTATGCCACACTACTCAGTGACTGATATCAATTGACCTTTCCTTTAAAAATCTTTATCATTGTTGAAGCTCCTACAATTTTTGCTTTGTGAATAATATCTCCTCTTGCCAGAAGTTTGCTCATTTTTCATCTTTAAATGCCCTTATCCATTTTTTCCTTAACTTCCTGATCCTTTACACAACACTTCTGCTGGCATGCAATTATTATTTCAAATGAATGGTCCTCTTACTCTAGAACTCTTTCCAACCAATAAATTAGGAAGCTTCATGAAATATCACATTATGCCAAAATTCCATTTATTCACATTGTGCCAAAATTCCCTTATCTAAGTGAATGTGACCAGAACCTCTCTTTCCTTTCTTAGAAGAAGAAGCCTTTATTATTGCCACATATCCATTCCTTTCTTTACATATCCAAGCTGAGGAAGTTGGGGTCAGAGCACAGGGGCAGCTACAGTGCCTCTGGAGTAGAGAGGGTTAAGGGCCAGGCTCAAGGACCCAACAGTGGGGTTTTTCTGATAACCACATAAGTGCAGCTAAACGGGGAAGTTTTCATTGACTTTTTTTCACATATTTGGTGTGAACTATGATAGTAAATATGATTGTTTACTATAAAATGCTAAATTTCATAACAAACCTGGAAGAAGTCACATTTGATCAGTGTGCTCACATCTTTACAGACACCAGAACGAGTGTGTGGTGGTGCCTAGATCACATTTATACCCTGCAGTAAACCTTGCATGCCATGTTGACTTGTGTAGCGCCAAATGTGATAGACTAACTCAGTTTAATTCCCATCTAAAGTGCACATTAAAGAGGGACGAAGAGTGACATGCTCCTTTAAGCATGTTAGATAAGCTATTAAACTCCGGTCTGGAATCTACACAAGACCTGAAATATGTGACTCAAGATGATATTGCTGACCTACTGCCAGCCATTCAACTACAGAAGCTTCTGGAAGCATTTTAAAAAAAGATATTGAGGATTTAAATTATTTAAAATAAAAATTGATTATTTCCAAGACTTCCTGCATATTTACCAGTTGTCTTTGTACTAATGGATACTGATAGTTGTAAATAGTTGTAAATGTACATTATGCTTAATTTAGTATGTGACCTGCAAGTTACAGATATTTCCAAGCACTTTATGTTTTATTTACAGGCCTTTGAGGTGACCACTGTTTTATTTTATTTTATTTTTTTATTATAATTAAACATTTGGTTAATCTCATATGGGTCATCTCATATTATTTACAGGCCTTTACAGGTTACAAATATTTCCAGTCACTTAATGTTTTATTTACAGGCCTTTGAGGTGACCAATGTTTTTTCCTTTTTCTTTTTTTTAATTCTAATTTAAAACTTGGTTAATCTCATATGTTAGTTACCCATGGACATTCATTCAGCAATAGCTGATGGCAAGAGACCTTCAACAGCAGCATGGTGACAAATGGTCAGGGTTTTGGCAGATGAGATGAGGAAATATGAGCTAAACCCAACACGCAGACAATGTGTCCCAGTCTGCTGAAACATCATCTGCCAGTATCCTCAAAGCTTTACTGATCTCCGTGACAATGGTCAGGCACTAGGAAATGATTACACCTAACTGTTAATTCAAATTAAAAACTGAATTGAAAATCTGAACCGCACCACCAGCTTTCGCCAACAATGTTCATCTGGCAATGGACTAAAGAGAGACACATATGGCTGCACCAGATTCCAGCCTGATCTCCCACCAGAGGAGACAGATGAAACCGTAGAGCAGAAACATCAGTTGCTGGAGGAGATATAGCGTAGAGATGGAATAAATGGGGTTGAAAAAGCAGCAGTTAAGCAACTTATGGAAACAAACTTTTGCCTCCAGTGGCAGCAAATAAACATATTACCAGCACCCACCATCGCTGATTTAAGAAAGCAGTGACCATACCTTTTCACTCAGAAAGAGCTTTATGCTTCTTATTAAGAGCTTCTTACTGATTTCAAAGTTATTAGCACTTGAGCTTTGAACTTGAATTGTTGCACTTTCACTGTATAGGTGTAGCCTCAGGCTGTCCTTTAAGTAGAGGAGATAAAAGTTTATTGCTTCTTGGCCTTTTGGCTAAGATCAAGTGTTCTCTGGTCTGGTTTTGGGCTTTGACTGGGTTTGAGAAGGAGAAGAGATGGCATGGGGTTTGTGTAGGATCACGTCTCAGGCTAGGATCTAGAATAGAGCTAGGATCTATTGTGTTCACTGGTCTGGCTTTTTGGCCTTGGTCTGGGTTCACGTCACAATCCTTAGTCTGGCCTTGAGAAGGTGAATGGTTAGGTATGGATATGGGTAGGATTTGGATTGAAAAAATAAAATTTGTTCTTATCAGTTTAATATCTGACACGTCCTCTAAATTAAACAGATTTTTAGAGCTGGGAGCCGGCAAAGGGGCTTGCTACATCCGCTCCACGGATCGGCCTGGTATTGCAGTACTGCCAGGCTTGGTTTTCTGATGTAAAATGAAGGAGAAAAAATTACTGACTTACTGACTTACTTACCAAATTATGTCTGCATTCAACCCGCCCTGTTCCCTAGCCTATCTTCGCCTCCTTCTGCTCACCACTGTCAGTTGTTGTTCGTCAACCTTTCCCCACCCTTTCTGCACTCAACCAACCCAAGGGGCCGGCCTTACCCTCATCGAGTATTGTGTTTCTCCGACAAGGGTTTCCTGGTGCTGCTCAGATTTTTTTTTTTTTATTTATTTATTTTATTTGTAGCTCTGGTTTCTCTTCAGTCACGCATAAATCTTTCATCTTTTAATAAAGATTTCCATGGAGAGGAACATCAATGAGTTTGATGTATTTTTGTGAACTTTGCTCTGGCAAAGCTGTGTATGCTTCAATGTTAAATGGGTAGTTTCTAGGAGTTGGGTCTTATTTGGTCATGTGACTTTATGCATGCCTGTATAGGTGTGGTCTGAGGCTGTCTGTTAAGCAGAGGAGATAAAAGTTTATTGTTTCTTGGCCATTTGACTAAGATCAAGTGTTCTCTGGTCTGGTTTTGGGCTTTGACTGGGTTTGAGAAGGAGAATAGATGGAATTTTAATATAGAAATGATTCAGCACCTTCTGTGTCATCCAACTTCTCATGGCTCACTTCTCTAAGACTGAGGAAGGGCTGATCCTTTTTGCAAATGTAAGTTTTTTGGGGGGGTTTTTTCTATCATGGTAATATTGTCCTAACAACTGAAATAGACATGCTCTTTCCTATTTTAAAAATGCATACAAAGCAATTGTTAGTCTATATTGTTTCTATGTCCTCGTCACTGTAACTGTGTCTTAGGCATCTTCCACTACAGCTGATCTAGAAAGGACACTTGAACTACCTCCAACTCCTCGACTGATACTCCTTGGTATGTATAGAACTGTCTATTTTATTACATAAGCCATTAAGGGTGTTTTTTTTCTGTATTTCAGCAAATATGGTAAATGCCTTTGTACACTGAAAGGGACAGTTCATACAAAATAAATATTCTGCCATCTTTTACCCACACTTATGTCGTTCCAAGCCAAAAGGCACCAAGGGTGGACAAGTCCTGTCAAAGCAGACTGGGAAGGTCGCCCACAAAAAGAAATCAGTCAACACTCTAATGGACATACCACACACACACCTTACACATACTTTTCACACACACGGCTTAAACATGCTTTTAGTGTGTTAGTTGCACAATTTTTTCAGGTGTTCAATCTTGAATACCTAAATTTTGACTTCATTCTTCCTTCATTCAGTAATTCTTATAAAACAATAATTCATAACTAATGTTATGTAAATGTTTTTTTATTCAGTTAAACAAGTTTATTCTGAAGCTTAAGTTTTTTAGTCATTACACTTGCTTTGCCACAGCCACTAATTTTGAGAATATTTTGTAATTAAAGTGGCTTTTGTTTTTCAGGTTTTTCAAAGGTGCAATAAATCACGTTTTGAGGTTACACTGCATTGTGTTAAATTTTTACTGTTTCAAAGGCTAAATTTATACATTATATTAAAACATTTTTATAGCAAGACTTCTAAGGGGTAATTCATTAAATCAAAGAAATATCTAGAAAAATAATTCCTTTTTTTCTTAGCAGACCATTTTTCAATATAAAAAAAATATTTGTAGTTTACAGTAAAAAGTGCAAATAAACATTAATTAACTATCAATGCTTTATGCTGTATTTCCAAAAATGGTAACAACTGCAAGACACTGCATGTAACATGTGCTGCATGTTACTTTGTTAACAGAACAGTGGGCTCCCTGCAGTTCAGGCGCTGAAAATGCGATTCCGCAAGTTTCAAAGCGCTACGTATAAGTAAGGGAAAGTGTTTTTTTCTGACAAACGCATATATGCAGCTGAACGGGAACTTATTCACTGACTTTTTTCACATCTTTGTTGTCAACTATGATACAAATTGTGATTGTTTACATTATAATGCAAAATTTCAAAACAAACACAGGAAAGGCTGATGTCACATTGTTCACCAATTTTGGGGTGAAGTATGGTACAAAATATGATATGAACATGGAAACAGTGATAAAAAAAATATGAACTTTGATATGAAATATGATTTTTTTCATCAAACAGCAAAAATTCATAAGAAACATGGAAAAAGGGATATTCCATGAAAATTCACTTAACAAAGTCAACTTTCATCATTTTTCATCGAACTGACTCGTTTCCTGCCTCAGCGCAGTGTGCTTTCTGCATTGTTCGTCTATGGCACTGAAAATGCGATTCCGCAAGTCTCAGCGTTCTACGAGCAAGTTTTCCTTGTTATCTGTTTTTCAGACAAACGCATGTGTGCAGCTGAATGGGGCAGTTTTCTGTGACTTTTTCACCTTTGGGTTATTGATTACTTTAAAATACCAAAAATCATGAGAAACATAGGAAAGTGATAAAACTATGAATTTTGGTATTTTTAGTCTTCTCAAGGCCAGACTAAGGATTGTAACGTGATCCCAGACCAAGGCCAAAAAGCCAGACCAGTGAACACAATAGATCCTACCTAAAAAGCCTGAGAAGCGATCCTACACAAACACCATTCCACTTATTCTCCTTCTCAAACCCAGTCAAAGCCCAAAACCAGACCAGAGAACACTTGATCTTAGCCAAAAGGCCGAGAAGCAATAAACTTTTCTCTTCTGCTTAACGGACAGCCTCAGGCCACACCTCTACAGACATGCATAAAATCACATAACCAAATAAGACCCAAGTCCTGTAAACTACCCATTTAACATTGAAGCATACACAGCTTTGCCAGAGAAAAGCTCACAAAAATACATCAAACTCATTGATGTTCCTCTCCACAGAAATGTTTAGTAAAAGTCGAAAGATTTATGCATGACTTAAGAAAAACCAGTCCTATTAAGAAAGAAAGACAAGCAGCACCAGGAAACCCTTGTCGGAGAAACACAATGCTCGATGATGGTAAGGCCGGCCGCTTTTTTTTTTTTTCATATCCTTTCCGTCTTTCTCTAGTGTCTAACCTAGTGTACAACTCATCATACGCCTTCTGCTTGGCCTTAGACACCTCCCTCTTCACTCTGTGCTGTAACGCCTTGTATTCCTGTCTATTCTCTTCAGTCCTGTCCATGTCCCACTTCTTCTTGGCTAACCTCTTCCTCTGAATACTATCCTGAACTTTCTCATTCCACCACCAAGTCTCCTTATCTTCTTTCCTCCTTCCAGATGACACACCCAGCACCTTTCTTCCTGTGTCCCTGATCACTTCTGCTGTAGTTTCCCAGTCATCTGGCAGCACTTCCTGACCACCCAGAGCCTGCCTCAACTTCTGTCTAAATTCCTCACAACATTCCTCCTTTTTCAGCTTCCACCACTTGGTTTTCTTCTCCATCTCTATCTTTGACCTCTGCTTACAGACCATCAAATCTATCCTACACACAACCATCATATGCTGTCTGGCTACACTCTCTCCCACTACTACTTTACAGTCATTAATCTCTTTCAGATTGCCTCTTCTACATAGGATGTAGTCTACCTGTGTGCTCCTACCTCCACTCTTGTAAGTCACTCTATGCTCCTCCCTCTTCTGAAAATAAATGTTAACCACAGCCATGTCCATCCTCCTAGCAAAGTCCACTACCATCTGTCCTTCAAGGTTCCTTTCCTTAACTCCAAACTTGCCCATCACCTCCTCATCACCTGTGTTTCCCTCACCAACATGTCCTTTAAAATCTGCTCCTATCACCACTCTCTCACCTGTTGGAATACTCTCTATCACCTCATCTAATTCACTCCAGAAGCTCTTTCTCCTCTAACTCACAACCTACCTGTGGGGCATAACCACTAACAACATTCAATATCACCCCTTCAACCTCTAACTTCAGACTCATCACCCTGTCTGACACTCTCTTCACCTCCAGAACATTCCTCACAAACTCCTCCTTCAGGACCACACCTACCCCATTTCTCTTACTATCCAAACCATAATAAAACAGCTTGAATCCTGCTCCTATACTACGAGCCTTGCTAGCCTTCCACCTGGTCTCCTGTACACACAGTATATTAACCTTCCTTTTCTCCATCATATCAGCCAACTCTCTACCTTTCCCTGTCATAGTACCAACATTCAGAGTTTCCATTCTCAGTCCTACACTCTTACCTTTCCTCTTCTCTCTCTGTCTACGCACTCTCCTTCCTCCTCTACTTCTTCGATCAACAGTAGCCCAATTACCACCAGCACCCTGTAAGTCAACGGCGCCGATGGCTGTCGTTGTTAACCCGGGCCTCGACCGATCCGGTATGAAATTTAGAATACTGACAATTCGCATGGTTAAATTTGGCAATGTTTTACGCCGGATGCCCTTCCTGATGCAACCCTCTCTATTTATCCGGGCTTGGGACCGGCTCAGAAGTCACTGGACTGTGACCCCCATGGCTAGCTTATCAGTTTAATATCTCATACGTCCTCTATATTAAACAGATTTTTAGAATGTGTGAGCCAGAAAAGGGGCTTGCTACGTCCACTCCGCGGATCGGCCTGGTATTGCAGTACTTCCAGGCTTGGTACACCATTTTCTGATGTAAAATGAAGGAGAATCAATTACTGAATTACTGACTTACTTAACAATTATGTCTGCATTCAACCCGCCCTGTTCCCTAGCCTATCTTTATCTCCTTCTGCTCACCACTGTCAGTTGTTGCTAGTCAACCTTTCCCCACCCTTTCTCCACTCAACTGGCTGAAGGGGCCAGCCTTACCCTCATCGAGCATTGTGTTTCTCCAACAAGGGTTTCCTGGTGCCGCTCACCACTTTTTTTTTTTTTTTTAGCTCTGGTTTCTCCTAAGTCATGCATAAATCTTTCACTTTTCTCTAGTAAAAAGTGAAAGATTTATGCATGACTAAAGAGAAAACAAAGCTATAAAGAAAAAAAGGCGATCAGCACTAGGAAACCCTTGTCGGAGAAACACAATGCTCGATGAGGGTAAGGCCGGCCCAATTTTTTTTTTCACATCCTTTCCGTCACACTCGCCTTCTCAAAGCCAGACTAAGAAGGGCAATGTGAATACTGTCACAGCCCAAAGCCAGACCAGAGAACACTTGATCTTAGCCAAAAGGCCGAAAAGCAATAAACTTTTATTTCTTCTGCTTAACGGACAGCCTCAGGTCACACCTATACAGGTATGCATAAAGTCACATGACCAAATAAGACCAAAGCCCAGGAAACTACCCATTTAACATTGAAGTATATACAGCTTTGCCAGAGCAAAGCTCACAAAAATACATCAAACCCATGGATGATCCTCTCCAAGGAAATCTTTAGTAAAAGGCAAAAGATTTATATGTGATTTAAGAGAAACCAGAGCTATAAAGAAAAAAAAGCCGAGTAGCACCAGGAAACCCTTACATTAGAAACACAATGCTCGATGAGGGTAAGGCCGGCCCCTTGCGTTGGTTGAGGGGAGAAAGGGTGGGGAAAGGTTGATGAGCAACAACTGACAGTGGTGAGCAGAAGGAGGTGAAGATAGGCTAGGGAACAGGGCAGGTTGAATGCAGCCATAATTTGGTAAGTAAATCATTAATTCAGTAATTGATTCTCCTTCATTTTACATCAGAAAACGGTGCACCAAGCCTGGAAGTACTTCAATACCAGGCTGATCCACGGAGCGGATGTAGCAAGCCCCTTTTCCGGCTCCCAGCTCTAAAAATCTGTTTATCATAAAGGACATATGAGATATTAAACTGATAAGAAGAGATTTTATTTTTTTTGCAATCCAAATCCTACCCATGTCCATACCTAACCATTCACCTTCTCAAGACCAGACTAAGGATTGTAACGTGATCCCAGACAAAGGCCAAAAAGCCAGACCAGTGAACACAATAGATCCTAACTAAAAAGCCTGAGAAGCAATCCTACACAAACCCCATGCCATCTATTCTCCTTCTCAAACCCAGTCACAGCCCAAAGCCAGACCAGAGAAAACTTGATCTTAGCCAAAAGGCAGAGAAGCAATAAACTCTCATCTCTTCTGCTTAATGGACAGCCTCAGGCCACACCTATACAGGCATGCATAAAGTCACATAAACAAATAAGACTCAAGTCCTAGAAACTACCCATTTAATATTGACGCATACACAGCTTTGCCAGAGAAAAGCTCACAATAATACATCAAACTCATTGATGTTTCACTCCACAGAAATCTTTAACAAAAGATGAAAGATTTATGTGTGACTTAAGAAAAACCAGAGGTATGAGGAAAAAAAACCCAAGCAGCACCAGGAAACCCTTGTCGGGGAAACACAATACTCGATGAGGGTAAGGACGGCCCCTCTTTTTTTTTCATATCATTTCTGTCACACTCGCCTTCTCAAAGCCAGACTAAGAAGGGCAATGTGAATACAGTCACAGCCCAAAGCCAGACGAGAGAGAACTTGATCTTAACCAAAAGGCCGAGAAGCAATAAACTCTCATCTCTTCTGCTTAATGGACAGCCTCAGGCCACACCTATACACTGAAATCAGAAATCTTTAATAAAAGATGAAAGATTTATGTATGACTTAAGAGAAACCAGAGGTATAAGGAAAAAAAACCAAGCAGCACCAGGAAACCCTTGTGGGAGAAACACAATGCTCGATGACGGTAAGTCTGGCCCCTTGGGTTGGTGGAGTGGAGAAAGAGTGGGGAAAGGTTGACGAGCAACAACTGACAGTGGTGAGCAGAAGGAGGTGAACATAGGCTAGGGAACAGGGCGGGTAGAATGCAGACATAATGTGGTAAGAAAGTAAGTAAGTAAGTAAGAAAGTCAGTAAATCAGTAATTCAGTAATTGGTTCTCCTTCATTTTACATTAGAAAACGGTGCACCAAGCCTGGAAGTACTGCAATACCAGGCCGATCCGCGGAGCGGATGTAGGAAGCCCCTTTTCCGGCTCCCAGCTCTAAAAATTTATTTATTATAGAGGACGTATGAGATTTTAAAATGATAAGAACAGATTTTTTTTTTTCAATCCAAATCCTACCCATATCCATACCTATCCATTCACCTTCTCAAGACCAGACTAAGGATTGTAACGTGAAAACAGACCAAGGCCAAAAAGCCAGAAAAGTGAACACAATAGATCCTAGCTAAAAAGCCTGAGAAGCTATCCTACACAAACCCAGTCAAAGCCTAAAACCAGACCAGAAAACATTTGATCTTAGCCAAAAGGCCAAGAAGCAATAAACATGTATCTCCTCTGCTTAACGGACAGCCTCAGGCCACACTTACACAGGCATGCATGAAGTCACAAACAAATAAGACACAACTCCTGGAAACTAACCATTTAACATTGAAGCCTACACACCTTTGCCAGAGCAAATCTTACAAAAATACATCAAACTCATTGAAGCTCCTCTCCACGGAAAGCTCTAGTAAAAAGTAAAAGATTTATGCATAACTTAAAAGAAACCAGAGATACAAAAAAAAAAAAAAGGCGGGCAGCACCAGGAAACCCTTGTCGGAGAAACACAATGCTCGATGAGGGTAAGGCCGGGCCCTTTTTTTCATTCGTTTTTGTTTTATATCCTTTCCGACACACTTGCCTTCTCAAGGCCAGACCAAGAAGGGCAATGTGAATACAGTCACAGCCCAAAGCCATACCAGAGAACACTTGATCTTAGCCAAAAGGCCGAAAAGCAATAAACCTTTATCTTTTCTGCTTAACGGACAGCCTCAGGCCACACCTGTACAGTGAAAGTGCAACAAGAAACAAGGAAACAGTTATATTCTATGACAATTCTCTTAACGAAGTCAACTTTCATCATTTTTCATCGAACTGGCTCGTTTCCTGCCTCAGTGCCGTGTGCTCTCTGCATTGTGCTTCTCTGGCGCTGAAAATGCGATTCCGCAAGTCTCAGCGCTCTACGAGCAAGGGAAAGCGGTTTTTCAGACAAACGCATGTGTGCAGCTGAAAGGGGCAGTTTTCTTTGACTTTTTTCACATGTTTGGGGTCGACTATGATATGAAACGTGAATGTTTACCCTAAAATGCAAAAATTCGTGAGAAACAAAGGAAAGTCATCAAAAATATGAATTTTCATATTAAATATGTTTTTTTTCATCAAAGTTCAAACATTCATATGAAACATGGAAAAAGTGATATTCCATGAAAATTCACCTAACAAAGTCAACTTTCATCATTTTTCATCGAACTGGCTCGTTTCCTGCCTCAGTGCAGTGTGCTCTCTGCATTGTGCTTCTCTGGCGCTGAAAATGCGATTCCGCAAGTCTCAGCGCTCTACGAGCAAGGGAAAGCGGTTTTTCAGACAAACGCATGTGTGCAGCTGAAAGGGGCAGTTTTCTTTGACTTTTTTCACATGTTTGGGGTCGACTATGATATGAAACGTGAATGTTTACCCTAAAATGCAAAAATTCGTGAGAAACAAAGGAAAGTCATCAAATATATGAATTTTCATATTAAATATGATTTTTTTCATCAAAGTTCAAACATTCATATGAAACATGGAAAAAGTGATATTCCATGAAAATTCACCTAACAAAGTCAACTTTCATCATTTTTCATCGAACTGGCTCGTTTCCTGCCTCAGTGCAGTGTGCTCTCTGCATTGTGCTTCTCTGGCGCTGAAAATGCGATTCCGCAAGTCTCAGCGCTCTACGAGCAAGGGAAAGCGGTTTTTCAGACAAACGCATGTGTGCAGCTGAAAGGGGCAGTTTTCTTTGACTTTTTTCACATGTTTGGGGTCGACTATGATATGAAACGTGAATGTTTACCCTAAAATGCAAAAATTCGTGAGACACATAGGAAAGTCATCAAAAATATGAATTTTCATATAAAATATGATTTTTTTCATCAAAGTTCAAACATTCATATGAAACATGGAAAAAGTGATATTCCATGAAAATTCACCTAACAAAGTCACCTTTCATCATTTTTCATCGAACTGGCTCGTTTCCTGCCTCAGTGCCGTGTGCTCTCTGCATTGTGCTTCTCTGGCGCTGAAAATGCGATTCCGCAAGTCTCAGCGCTCTACGAGCAAGGGAAAGCGGTTTTTCAGACAAACGCATGTGTGCAGCTGAAAGGGGCAGTTTTCTTTGACTTTTTTCACATGTTTGGGGTCGACTATGATATGAAACTTGAATGTTTACCCTAAAATACAAAAATTCGTGAGAAACAAAGGAAAGTCATCAAAAATATGAATTTTCATATAAAATATGATTTTTTTCATCAAAGTTCAAAAATTCATATGAAACATGGAAAAAGTGATATTCCATGAAAATTCACCTAACAAAGTCAACTTTCATCATTTTTCATCGAACTGGCTCGTTTCCTGCCTCAGTGCAGTGTGCTCTCTGCATTGTGCTTCTCTGGCGCTGATATTGCGATTCCGCAAGTCTCAGCGCTCTACGAGCAAGGGAAAGCGGTTTTTCAGACAAACGCATGTGTGCAGCTGAAAGGGGCAGTTTTCTTTGACTTTTTTCACGTTTGGGGTCGACTATGATATGAAACGTGAATGTTTACCCTAAAATGCAAAAATTCGTGAGAAACAAAGGCAAGTCATCAAAAATATGAATTTTCATATAAAATATGTTTTTTTTCATCAAAGTTCAAACATTCATATGAAACATGGAAAAAGTGATATTCCACGCAAATTCACCTAACAAAGTCAACTTTCATCATTTTTCATCGAACTGGCTCGTTTCCTGCCTCAGTGCAGTGTGCTCTCTGCATTGTGCTTCTCTGGCGCTGAAAATGCGATTCCGCAAGTCTCAGCGCTCTACGAGCAAGGGAAAGCGGTTTTTCAGACAAACGCATGTGTGCAGCTGAAAGGGGCAGTTTTCTTTGACTTTTTTCACATGTTTGGGGTCGACTATGATATGAAACGTGAATGTTTACCCTAAAATGCAAAAATTCGTGAGACACATAGGAAAGTCATCAAAAATATGAATTTTCATATAAAATATGATTTTTTTCATCAAAGTTCAAACAATCATATGAAACATTGAAAAAGTGATATTCCATGAAAATTCACCAAACAAAGTCAACTTTCATCATTTTTCATCGAACTGGCTCGTTTCCTGCCTCAGTGCAGTGTGCTCTCTGCATTGTGCTTCTCTGGCGCTGAAATTGCGATTCCGCAAGTCTCAGCGCTCTACGAGCAAGGGAAAGCGGTTGTTCAGACAAACGCATGTGTGCAGCTGAAAGGGGCAGTTTTCTTTGACTTTTTTCACATGTTTGGGGTCGACTATGATATGAAACTTGAATGTTTACCCTAAAATACAAAAATTCGTGAGAAACAAAGGAAAGTCATCAAAAATATGAATTTTCATATAAAATATGATTTTATTCATCAATGTTCAAAAATTCATATGAAACATGGAAAAAGTGATATTCCATGAAAATTCACCTAACAAAGTCAACTTTCATCATTTTTCATCGAACTGGCTCGTTTCCTGCCTCAGTGCAGTGTGCTCTCTGCATTGTGCTTCTCTGGCGCTGATATTGCGATTCCGCAAGTCTCAGCGCTCTACGAGCAAGGGAAAGCGGTTTTTCAGACAAACGCATGTGTGCAGCTGAAAGGGGCAGTTTTCTTTGACTTTTTTCACATGTTTGGGGTCGACTATGATATGAAACGTGAATGTTTACCCTAAAATGCAAAAATTCGTGAGAAACAAAGGAAAGTCATCAAAAATATGAATTTTCATATAAAATATGTTTTTTTTCATCAATGTTCAAAAATTCATATGAAACATGGAAAAAGTGATATTCCATGAAAATTCACCTAACAAAGTCAACTTTCATCATTTTTCATCGAACTGGCTCGTTTCCTGCCTCAGTGCAGTGTGCTCTCTGCATTGTGCTTCTCTGGCGCTGAAAATGCGATTCCGCAAGTCTCAGCGCTCTACGAGCAAGGGAAAGCGGTTTTTCAGACAAACGCATGTGTGCAGCTGAAAGGGGCAGTTTTCTTTGACTTTTTTCACATGTTTGGGGTCGACTATGATATGAAACGTGAATGTTTACCCTAAAATGCAAAAATTCGTGAGACACATAGGAAAGTCATCAAAAATATGAATTTTCATATAAAATATGATTTTTTTCATCAAAGTTCAAACAATCATATGAAACATGGAAAAAGTGATATTCCATGAAAATTCACCTAACAAAGTCAACTTTCATCATTTTTCATCGAACTGGCTCGTTTCCTGCCTTAGTGCAGTGTGCTCTCTGCATTGTGCTTCTCTGGCGCTGATATTGCGATTCCGCAAGTCTCAGCGTTCTACGGGCAAGGGAAAGCGGTTTTTCAGACAAACGCATGTGTGCAGCTGAAAGGGGTAGTTTTCTTTGACTTTTTTTCACATGTTTGGGGTCGAATATGATATGAAACGTGAATGTTTACCCTATAATGCAAAAATTCGTGAGAAACAAAGGAAAGTCATCAAAAATATGAATTTTCATATAAAATATGTTTTTTTTCATCAAAGTACAAACAATCATATAAAATATGGAAAAAGGGATATTCCACGAAAATTCACCTAACAAAATTCAACTTTCATCATTTTTCATCGAACTGGCTCGTTTCCTGCCTCAGTGCAGTGTGCTCTCTGCATTGTGCTTCTCTGGCGCTGAAAATGCGATTCCGCAAGTCTCAGCGCTCTACGAGCAAGGGAAAGCGGTTTTTCAGACAAACGCATGTGTGCAGCTGAAAGGGGCAGTTTTCTTTGACTTTTTTCACATGTTTGGGGTCGACTATGATATGAAACGTGAATGTTTACCCTAAAATGCAAAAATTCGTGAGACACATAGGAAAGTCATCAAAAATATGAATTTTCATATAAAATATGTTTTTTTTCATCAAAGTTCAAACATTCATATGAAACATGGAAAAAGTGATATTCCACGAAAATTCACCTAACAAAGTCAACTTTCATCATTTTTCATCGAACTGGCTCGTTTCCTGCCTCAGTGCAGTGTGCTCTCTGCATTGTGCTTATCTGGCGCTGATATTGTGATTCCGCAAGTCTCAGCGCTCTACGAGCAAGGGAAAGCGGTTTTTCAGACAAACGCATGTGTGCAGCTGAAAGGGGCAGTTTTCTTTGACTTTTTTCACATGTTTGGGGTCGACTATGATATGAAACGTGAATGTTTACCCTAAAATGCAAAAATTCGTGAGACACATAGGAAAGTCATCAAAAATATGAATTTTCATATAAAATATGATTTTTTTTCATCAAAGTTCAAACAATCATATGAAACATGGAAAAAGTGATATTCCATGAAAATTCACCTAACAAAGTCAACTTTCATCATTTTTCATCGAACTGGCTCGTTTCCTGCCTCAGTGCCGTGTGCTCTCTGCATTGTGCTTCTCTGGCGCTGAAAATGCGATTCCGCAAGTCTCAGCGCTCTACGAGCAAGGGAAAGCGGTTTTTCAGACAAACGCATGTGTGCAGCTGAAAGGGGCAGTTTTCTTTGACTTTTTTCACATGTTTGGGGTCGACTATGATATGAAACGTGAATGTTTACCCTAAAATGCAAAAATTCGTGAGAAACAAAGGAAAGTCATCAAAAATATGAATTTTCATATAAAATATGATTTTTTTCATCAAAGTTCAAAAATTCATATGAAACATGGAAAAAGTGATATTCCATGAAAATTCACCTAACAAAGTCAACTTTCATCATTTTTCATCGAACTGGCTCGTTTCCTGCCTCAGTGCAGTGTGCTCTCTGCATTGTGCTTCTCTGGCGCTGATATTGCGATTCCGCAAGTCTCAGCGCTCTACGAGCAAGGGAAAGCGGTTTTTCAGACAAACGCATGTGTGCAGCTGAAAGGGGCAGTTTTCTTTTACTTTTTTCACATGTTTGGGGTCGACTATGATATGAAACGTGAATGTTTACCCTAAAATGCAAAAATTCGTGAGAAACAAAGGCAAGTCATCAAAAATATGAATTTTCATATAAAATATGTTTTTTTTCATCAAAGTTCAAACATTCATATGAAACATGGAAAAAGTGATATTCCACGCAAATTCACCTAACAAAGTCAACTTTCATCATTTTTCATCGAACTGGCTTGTTTCCTGCCTCAGTGCCGTGTGCTCTCTGCATTGTGCTTCTCTGGCGCTGAAAATGCGATTCCGCAAGTCTCAGCGCTCTACGAGCAAGGGAAAGCGGTTTTTCAGACAAACGCATGTGTGCAGCTGAAAGGGGCAGTTTTCTTTGACTTTTTTCACATGTTTGGGGTCGTCTATGATATGAAACGTGAATGTTTACCCTAAAATGCAAAAATTCGTGAGACACATAGGAAAGTCATCAAAAATATGAATTTTCATATAAAATATGATTTTTTTCATCAAAGTTCAAACAATCATATGAAACATTGAAAAAGTGATATTCCATGAAAATTCACCAAACAAAGTCAACTTTCATCATTTTTCATCGAACTGGCTCGTTTCCTGCCTCAGTGCCGTGTGCTCTCTGCATTGTGCTTCTCTGGCGCTGAAAATGCGATTCCGCAAGTCTCAGCGCTCTACGAGCAAGGGAAAGCGGTTTTTCAGACAAACGCATGTGTGCAGCTGAAAGGGGCAGTTTTCTTTGACTTTTTTCACATGTTTGGGGTCGACTATGATATGAAACTTGAATGTATACCCTAAAATACAAAAATTCGTGAGAAACAAAGGAAAGTCATCAAAAATATGAATTTTCATATAAAATATGATTTTATTCATCAATGTTCAAAAATTCATATGAAACATGGAAAAAGTGATATTCCATGAAAATTCACCGAACAAAGTCAACTTTCATCATTTTTCATCGAACTGGCTCGTTTCCTGCCTCAGTGCAGTGTGCTCTCTGCATTGTGCTTCTCTGGCGCTGATATTGCGATTCCGCAAGTCTCAGCGCTCTACGAGCAAGGAAAAGCGGTTTTTCAGACAAACGCATGTGTGCAGCTGAATGGGGCAGTTTTCTTTGACTTTTTTCACGTTTGGGGTCGACTATGATATGAAACGTGAATGTTTACCCTAAAATACAAAAATTCGTGAGAAACAAAGGAAAGTCATCAAAAATATGAATTTTCATATAAAATATGATTTTATTCATCAATGTTCAAAAATTCATATGAAACATGGAAAAAGTGATATTCCATGAAAATTCACCTAACAAAGTCAACTTTCATCATTTTTCATCGAACTGGCTCGTTTCCTGCCTCAGTGCAGTGTGCTCTCTGCATTGTGCTTCTCTGGGTCTGATATTGCGATTCCGCAAGTCTCAGCGCTCTACGAGCAAGGGAAAGCGGTTTTTCAGACAAACGCATGTGTGCAGCTGAAAGGGGCAGTTTTCTTTGACTTTTTTCACATGTTTGGGGTCGACTATGATATGAAACGTGAATGTTTACCCTAAAATGCAAAAATTCGTGAGACACATAGGAAAGTCATCAAAAATATGAATTTTCATATAAAATATGATTTTTTTCATCAAAGTTCAAACAATCATATGAAACATGGAAAAAGTGATATTCCATGAAAATTCACCTAACAAAGTCAACTTTCATCATATTTCATCGAACTGGCTCGTTTCCTGCCTCAGTGCCGTGTGCTCTCTGCATTGTGCTTCTCTGGCGCTGAAATTGCGATTCCGCAAGTCTCAGCGCTCTACGAGCAAGGGAAAGCGGTTTTACAGACAAACGCATGTGTGCAGCTGAAAGGGGCAGTTTTCTTTGACTTTTTTCACATGTTTGGGGTCGACTATGATATGAAACGTGAATGTTTACCCTAAAATGCAAAAATTCGTGAGACACATAGGAAAGTCATCAAAAATATGAATTTTCATATAAAATATGATTTTTTTTCATCAAAGTTCAAACAATCATATGAAACATGGAAAAAGTGATATTCCATGAAAATTCACCTAACAAAGTCAACTTTCATCATTTTTCATCGAACTGGCTCGTTTCCTGCCTCAGTGCCGTGTGCTCTCTGCATTGTGCTTCTCTGGCGCTGAAAATGCGATTCCGCAAATCTCAGCGCTCTACGAGCAAGGGAAAGCGGTTTTTCAGACAAACGCATGTGTGCAGCTGAAAGGGGCAGTTTTCTTTGACTTTTTTCACATGTTTGGGGTCGACTATGATATGAAACGTGAATGTTTACCCTAAAATGCAAAATTTCGTGAGAAACAAAGGAAAGTCATCAAAAATATGAATTTTCATATAAAATATGATTTTTTTCATCAAAGTTCAAAAATTCATATGAAACATGGAAAAAGTGATATTCCATGAAAATTCACCTAACAAAGTCAACTTTCATCATTTTTCATCGAACTGGCTCGTTTCCTGCCTCAGTGCAGTGTGCTCTCTGCATTGTGCTTCTCTGGCGCTGATATTGCGATTCCGCAAGTCTCAGCGCTCTACGAGCAAGGGAAAGCGGTTTTTCAGACAAACGCATGTGTGCAGCTGAAAGGGGCAGTTTTCTTTTACTTTTTTCACATGTTTGGGGTCGACTATGATATGAAACGTGAATGTTTACCCTAAAATGCAAAAATTCGTGAGAAACAAAGGCAAGTCATCAAAAATATGAATTTTCATATAAAATATGTTTTTTTTCATCAAAGTTCAAACATTCATATGAAACATGGAAAAAGTGATATTCCACGCAAATTCACCTAACAAAGTCAACTTTCATCATTTTTCATCGAACTGGCTTGTTTCCTGCCTCAGTGCCGTGTGCTCTCTGCATTGTGCTTCTCTGGCGCTGAAAATGCGATTCCGCAAGTCTCAGCGCTCTACGAGCAAGGGAAAGCGGTTTTTCAGACAAACGCATGTGTGCAGCTGAAAGGGGCAGTTTTCTTTGACTTTTTTCACATGTTTGGGGTCGTCTATGATATGAAACGTGAATGTTTACCCTAAAATGCAAAAATTCGTGAGACACATAGGAAAGTCATCAAAAATATGAATTTTCATATAAAATATGATTTTTTTCATCAAAGTTCAAACAATCATATGAAACATTGAAAAAGTGATATTCCATGAAAATTCACCAAACAAAGTCAACTTTCATCATTTTTCATCGAACTGGCTCGTTTCCTGCCTCAGTGCCGTGTGCTCTCTGCATTGTGCTTCTCTGGCGCTGAAAATGCGATTCCGCAAGTCTCAGCGCTCTACGAGCAAGGGAAAGCGGTTTTTCAGACAAACGCATGTGTGCAGCTGAAAGGGGCAGTTTTCTTTGACTTTTTTCACATGTTTGGGGTCGACTATGATATGAAACTTGAATGTATACCCTAAAATACAAAAATTCGTGAGAAACAAAGGAAAGTCATCAAAAATATGAATTTTCATATAAAATATGATTTTATTCATCAATGTTCAAAAATTCATATGAAACATGGAAAAAGTGATATTCCATGAAAATTCACCTAACAAAGTCAACTTTCATCATTTTTCATCGAACTGGCTCGTTTCCTGCCTCAGTGCAGTGTGCTCTCTGCATTGTGCTTCTCTGGGTCTGATATTGCGATTCCGCAAGTCTCAGCGCTCTACGAGCAAGGGAAAGCGGTTTTTCAGACAAACGCATGTGTGCAGCTGAAAGGGGCAGTTTTCTTTGACTTTTTTCACATGTTTGGGGTCGACTATGATATGAAACGTGAATGTTTACCCTAAAATGCAAAAATTCGTGAGACACATAGGAAAGTCATCAAAAATATGAATTTTCATATAAAATATGATTTTTTTCATCAAAGTTCAAACAATCATATGAAACATGGAAAAAGTGATATTCCATGAAAATTCACCTAACAAAGTCAACTTTCATCATATTTCATCGAACTGGCTCGTTTCCTGCCTCAGTGCCGTGTGCTCTCTGCATTGTGCTTCTCTGGCGCTGAAATTGCGATTCCGCAAGTCTCAGCGCTCTACGAGCAAGGGAAAGCGGTTTTTCAGACAAACGCATGTGTGCAGCTGAAAGGGGCAGTTTTCTTTGACTTTTTTCACATGTTTGGGGTCGACTATGATATGAAACGTGAATGTTTACCCTAAAATGCAAAAATTCGTGAGACACATAGGAAAGTCATCAAAAATATGAATTTTCATATAAAATATGATTTTTTTTCATCAAAGTTCAAACAATCATATGAAACATGGAAAAAGTGATATTCCATGAAAATTCACCTAACAAAGTCAACTTTCATCATTTTTCATCGAACTGGCTCGTTTCCTGCCTCAGTGCCGTGTGCTCTCTGCATTGTGCTTCTCTGGCGCTGAAAATGCGATTCCGCAAATCTCAGCGCTCTACGAGCAAGGGAAAGCGGTTTTTCAGACAAACGCATGTGTGCAGCTGAAAGGGGCAGTTTTCTTTGACTTTTTTCACATGTTTGGGGTCGACTATGATATGAAACGTGAATGTTTACCCTAAAATGCAAAATTTCGTGAGAAACAAAGGAAAGTCATCAAAAATATGAATTTTCATATAAAATATGATTTTTTTCATCAAAGTTCAAAAATTCATATGAAACATGGAAAAAGTGATATTCCATGAAAATTCACCTAACAAAGTCAACTTTCATCATTTTTCATCGAACTGGCTCGTTTCCTGCCTCAGTGCAGTGTGCTCTCTGCATTGTGCTTCTCTGGCGCTGATATTGCGATTCCGCAAGTCTCAGCGCTCTACGAGCAAGGGAAAGCGGTTTTTCAGACAAACGCATGTGTGCAGCTGAAAGGGGCAGTTTTCTTTGACTTTTTTCACATGTTTGGGGTCGACTATGATATGAAACGTGAATGTTTACCCTAAAATGCAAAAATTCGTGAGAAACAAAGGAAAGTCATCAAAAATATGAATTTTCATATAAAATATGTTTTTTTTCATCAAAGTTCAAACATTCATATGAAACATGGAAAAAGTGATATTCCACGCAAATTCACCTAACAAAGTCAACTTTCATCATTTTTCATCGAACTGGCTCGTTTCCTGCCTCAGTGCCGTGTGCTCTCTGCATTGTGCTTCTCTGGCGCTGAAAATGCGATTCCGCAAGTCTCAGCGCTCTACGAGCAAGGGAAAGCGGTTTTTCAGACAAACGCATGTGTGCAGCTGAAAGGGGCAGTTTTCTTTGACTTTTTTCACATGTTTGGGGTCGACTATGATATGAAACGTGAATGTTTACCCTAAAATGCAAAAATTCGTGAGACACATAGGAAAGTCATCAAAAATATGAATTTTCATATAAAATATGATTTTTTTCATCAAAGTTCAAACAATCATATGAAACATGGAAAAAGTGATATTCCATGAAAATTCACCTAACAAAGTCAACTTTCATCATTTTTCATCGAACTGGCTCGTTTCCTGCCTCAGTGCCGTGTGCTCTCTGCATTGTGCTTCTCTGGCGCTGAAAATGCGATTCCGCAAGTCTCAGCGCTCTACGAGCAAGGGAAAGCGGTTTTTCAGACAAACGCATGTGTGCAGCTGAAAGGGGCAGTTTTCTTTGACTTTTTTCACATGTTTGGGGTCGACTATGATATGAAACTTGAATGTATACCCTAAAATACAAAAATTCGTGAGAAACAAAGGAAAGTCATCAAAAATATGAATTTTCATATAAAATATGATTTTATTCATCAATGTTCAAAAATTCATATGAAACATGGAAAAAGTGATATTCCATGAAAATTCACCTAACAAAGTCAACTTTCATCATTTTTCATCGAACTGGCTCGTTTCCTGCCTCAGTGCAGTGTGCTCTCTGCATTGTGCTTCTCTGGCGCTGATATTGCGATTCCGCAAGTCTCAGCGCTCTACGAGCAAGGGAAAGCGGTTTTTCAGACAAACGCATGTGTGCAGCTGAAAGGGGCAGTTTTCTTTGACTTTTTTCACATGTTTGGGGTCGACTATGATATGAAACGTGAATGTTTACCCTAAAATGCAAAAATTCGTGAGACACATAGGAAAGTCATCAAAAATATGAATTTTCATATAAAATATGATTTTTTTCATCAAAGTTCAAACAATCATATGAAACATGGAAAAAGTGATATTCCATGAAAATTCACCTAACAAAGTCAACTTTCATCATTTTTCATCGAACTGGCTCGTTTCCTGCCTCAGTGCCGTGTGCTCTCTGCATTGTGCTTCTCTGGCGCTGAAAATGCGATTCCGCAAGTCTCAGCGCTCTACGAGCAAGGGAAAGCGGTTTTTCAGACAAACGCATGTGTGCAGCTGAAAGGGGCAGTTTTCTTTGACTTTTTTCACATGTTTGGGGTCGACTATGATATGAAACGTGAATGTTTACCCTAAAATGCAAAAATTCGTGAGACACATAGGAAAGTCATCAAAAATATGAATTTTCATATAAAATATGATTTTTTTCATCAAAGTTCAAACAATCATATGAAACATGGAAAAAGTGATATTCCATGAAAATTCACCTAACAAAGTCAACTTTCATCATTTTTCATCGAACTGGCTCGTTTCCTGCCTCAGTGCCGTGTGCTCTCTGCATTGTGCTTCTCTGGCGCTGAAAATGCGATTCCGCAAGTCTCAGCGCTCTACGAGCAAGGGAAAGCGGTTTTTCAGACAAACGCATGTGTGCAGCTGAAAGGGGCAGTTTTCTTTGACTTTTTTCACATGTTTGGGGTCGACTATGATATGAAACGTGAATGTTTACCCTAAAATGCAAAAATTCGTGAGAAACAAAGGAAAGTCATCAAAAATATGAATTTTCATATAAAATATGATTTTTTTCATCAAAGTTCAAAAATTCATATGAAACATGGAAAAAGTGATATTCCATGAAAATTCACCTAACAAAGTCAACTTTCATCATTTTTCATCGAACTGGCTCGTTTCCTGCCTCAGTGCCGTGTGCTCTCTGCATTGTGCTTCTCTGGCGCTGAAAATGCGATTCCGCAAGTCTCAGCGCTCTACGAGCAAGGGAAAGCGGTTTTTCAGACAAACGCATGTGTGCAGCTGAAAGGGGCAGTTTTCTTTGACTTTTTTCACATGTTTGGGGTCGACTATGATATGAAACGTGAATGTTTACCCTAAAATGCAAAAATTCGTGAGAAACAAAGGAAAGTCATCAAAAATATGAATTTTCATATAAAATATGATTTTTTTCATCAAAGTTCAAAAATTCATATGAAACATGGAAAAAGTGATATTCCATGAAAATTCACCTAACAAAGTCAACTTTCATCATTTTTCATCGAACTGGCTCGTTTCCTGCCTCAGTGCAGTGTGCTCTCTGCATTGTGCTTCTCTGGCGCTGATATTGCGATTCCGCAAGTCTCAGCGCTCTACGAGCAAGGGAAAGCGGTTTTTCAGACAAACGCATGTGTGCAGCTGAAAGGGGCAGTTTTCTTTGACTTTTTTCACATGTTTGGGGTCGACTATGATATGAAACGTGAATGTTTACCCTAAAATGCAAAAATTCGTGAGAAACAAAGGAAAGTCATCAAAAATATGAATTTTCATATAAAATATGATTTTTTTCATCAAAGTTCAAACAATCATATGAAACATTGAAAAAGTGATATTCCATGAAAATTCACCAAACAAAGTCAACTTTCATCATTTTTCATCGAACTGGCTCGTTTCCTGCCTCAGTGCCGTGTGCTCTCTGCATTGTGCTTCTCTGGCGCTGAAAATGCGATTCCGCAAGTCTCAGCGCTCTACGAGCAAGGGAAAGCGGTTTTTCAGACAAACGCATGTGTGCAGCTGAAAGGGGCAGTTTTCTTTGACTTTTTTCACATGTTTGGGGTCGACTATGATATGAAACGTGAATGTTTACCCTAAAATGCAAAAATTCGTGAGACACATAGGAAAGTCATCAAAAATATGAATTTTCATATAAAATATGATTTTTTTCATCAAAGTTCAAACAATCATATGAAACATGGAAAAAGTGATATTCCATGAAAATTCACCTAACAAAGTCAACTTTCATCATTTTTCATCGAACTGGCTCGTTTCCTGCCTCAGTGCCGTGTGCTCTCTGCATTGTGCTTCTCTGGCGCTGAAAATGCGATTCCGCAAGTCTCAGCGCTCTACGAGCAAGGGAAAGCGGTTTTTCAGACAAACGCATGTGTGCAGCTGAAAGGGGCAGTTTTCTTTGACTTTTTTCACATGTTTGGGGTCGACTATGATATGAAACTTGAATGTATACCCTAAAATACAAAAATTCGTGAGAAACAAAGGAAAGTCATCAAAAATATGAATTTTCATATAAAATATGATTTTATTCATCAAAGTTCAAAAATTCATATGAAACATGGAAAAAGTGATATTCCATGAAAATTCACCTAACAAAGTCAACTTTCATCATTTTTCATCGAACTGGCTCGTTTCCTGCCTCAGTGCAGTGTGCTCTCTGCATTGTGCTTCTCTGGCGCTGATATTGCGATTCCGCAAGTCTCAGCGCTCTACGAGCAAGGGAAAGCGGTTTTTCAGACAAACGCATGTGTGCAGCTGAATGGGGCAGTTTTCTTTGACTTTTTTCACATGTTTGGGGTCGACTATGATATGAAACGTGAATGTTTACCCTAAAATACAAAAATTCGTGAGAAACAAAGGAAAGTCATCAAAAATATGAATTTTCATATAAAATATGATTTTATTCATCAATGTTCAAAAATTCATATGAAACATGGAAAAAGTGATATTCCATGAAAATTCACCTAACAAAGTCAACTTTCATCATTTTTCATCGAACTGGCTCGTTTCCTGCCTCAGTGCAGTGTGCTCTCTGCATTGTGCTTCTCTGGCGCTGAAAATGCGATTCCGCAAGTCTCAGCGCTCTACGAGCAAGGGAAAGCGGTTTTTCAGACAAACGCATGTGTGCAGCTGAAAGGGGCAGTTTTCTTTGACTTTTTTCACATGTTTGGGGTCGACTATGATATGAAACGTGAATGTTTACCCTAAAATGCAAAAATTCGTGAGACACATAGGAAAGTCATCAAAAATATGAATTTTCATATAAAATATGATTTTTTTCATCAAAGTTCAAACAATCATATGAAACATGGAAAAAGTGATATTCCATGAAAATTCACCTAACAAAGTCAACTTTCATCATTTTTCATCGAACTGGCTCGTTTCCTGCCTCAGTGCCGTGTGCTCTCTGCATTGTGCTTCTCTGGCGCTGAAAATGCGATTCCGCAAGTCTCAGCGCTCTACGAGCAAGGGAAAGCGGTTTTTCAGACAAACGCATGTGTGCAGCTGAAAGGGGCAGTTTTCTTTGACTTTTTTCACATGTTTGGGGTCGACTATGATATGAAACGTGAATGTTTACCCTAAAATGCAAAAATTCGTGAGAAACAAAGGAAAGTCATCAAAAATATGAATTTTCATATAAAATATGATTTTTTTCATCAAAGTTCAAACAATCATATGAAACATGGAAAAAGTGATATTCCATGAAAATTCACCTAACAAAGTCAACTTTCATCATTTTTCATCGAACTGGCTCGTTTCCTGCCTCAGTGCAGTGTGCTCTCTGCATTGTGCTTCTCTGGCGCTGAAAATGCGATTCCGCAAGTCTCAGCGCTCTACGAGCAAGGGAAAGCGGTTTTTCAGACAAACGCATGTGTGCAGCTGAAAGGGGCAGTTTTCTTTGACTTTTTTCACATGTTTGGGGTCGACTATGATATGAAACGTGAATGTTTACCCTAAAATGCAAAAATTCGTGAGAAACAAAGGAAAGTCATCAAAAATATGAATTTTCATATAAAATATGATTTTTTTCATCAAAGTTCAAACAATCATATGAAACATGGAAAAAGTGATATTCCATGAAAATTCACCTAACAAAGTCAACTTTCATCATTTTTCATCGAACTGGCTCGTTTCCTGCCTCAGTGCCGTGTGCTCTCTGCATTGTGCTTCTCTGGCGCTGAAAATGCGATTCCGCAAGTCTCAGCGCTCTACGAGCAAGGGAAAGCGGTTTTTCAGACAAACGCATGTGTGCAGCTGAAAGGGGCAGTTTTCTTTGACTTTTTTCACATGTTTGGGGTCGACTATGATATGAAACGTGAATGTTTACCCTAAAATGCAAAAATTCGTGAGAAACAAAGGAAAGTCATCAAAAATATGAATTTTCATATAAAATATGTTTTTTTTCATCAAAGTTCAAACATTCATATGAAACATGGAAAAAGTGATATTCCACGCAAATTCACCTAACAAAGTTAACTTTCATCATTTTTCATCGAACTGGCTCGTTTCCTGCCTCAGTGCAGTGTGCTCTCTGCATTGTGCTTCTCTGGCGCTGAAAATGCGATTCCGCAAGTCTCAGCGCTCTACGAGCAAGGGAAAGCGGTTTTTCAGACAAACGCATGTGTGCAGCTGAATGGGGCAGTTTTCTTTGACTTTTTTCACATGTTTGGGGTCGACTATGATATGAAACGTGAATGTTTACCCTAAAATACAAAAATTCGTGAGAAACAAAGGAAAGTCATCAAAAATATGAATTTTCATATAAAATATGATTTTATTCATCAATGTTCAAAAATTCATATGAAACATGGAAAAAGTGATATTCCATGAAAATTCACCTAACAAAGTCAACTTTCATCATTTTTCATCGAACTGGCTCGTTTCCTGCCTCAGTGCAGTGTGCTCTCTGCATTGTGCTTCTCTGGCGCTGAAAATGCGATTCCGCAAGTCTCAGCGCTCTACGAGCAAGGGAAAGCGGTTTTTCAGACAAACGCATGTGTGCAGCTGAAAGGGGCAGTTTTCTTTGACTTTTTTCACATGTTTGGGGTCGACTATGATATGAAACGTGAATGTTTACCCTAAAATGCAAAAATTCGTGAGACACATAGGAAAGTCATCAAAAATATGAATTTTCATATAAAATATGATTTTTTTCGTCAAAGTTCAAACAATCAAATGAAACATGGAAAAAGTGATATTCCATGAAAATTCACCTAACAAAGTCAACTTTCATCATTTTCCATCGAACTGGCTCGTTTCCTGCCTCAGTGCAGTGTGCTCTCTGCATTGTGCTTCTCTGGCGCTGAAATTGCGATTCCGCAAGTCTCAGCGCTCTACGAGCAAGGGAAAGCGGTTGTTCAGACAAACGCATGTGTGCAGCTGAAAGGGGCAGTTTTCTTTGACTTTTTTCACATGTTTGGGGTCGACTATGATATGAAACGTGAATGTTTACCCTAAAATGCAAAAATTCGTGAGACACATAGGAAAGTCATCAAAAATATGAATTTTCATATAAAATATGATTTTTTTCATCAAAGTTCAAACAATCATATGAAACATGGAAAAAGTGATATTCCATGAAAATTCACCTAACAAAGTCAACTTTCATCATTTTTCATCGAACTGGCTCGTTTCCTGCCTCAGTGCCGTGTGCTCTCTGCATTGTGCTTCTCTGGCGCTGAAAATGCGATTCCGCAAGTCTCAGCGCTCTACGAGCAAGGGAAAGCGGTTTTTCAGACAAACGCATGTGTGCAGCTGAAAGGGGCAGTTTTCTTTGACTTTTTTCACATGTTTGGGGTCGACTATGATATGAAACGTGAATGTTTACCCTAAAATGCAAAAATTCGTGAGAAACAAAGGAAAGTCATCAAAAATATGAATTTTCATATAAAATATGATTTTTTTCATCAAAGTTCAAACAATCATATGAAACATGGAAAAAGTGATATTCCATGAAAATTCACCTAACAAAGTCAACTTTCATCATTTTTCATCGAACTGGCTCGTTTCCTGCCTCAGTGCAGTGTGCTCTCTGCATTGTGCTTCTCTGGCGCTGAAAATGCGATTCCGCAAGTCTCAGCGCTCTACGAGCAAGGGAAAGCGGTTTTTCAGACAAACGCATGTGTGCAGCTGAAAGGGGCAGTTTTCTTTGACTTTTTTCACATGTTTGGGGTCGACTATGATATGAAACGTGAATGTTTACCCTAAAATGCAAAAATTCGTGAGAAACAAAGGCAAGTCATCAAAAATATGAATTTTCATATAAAATATGTTTTTTTTCATCAAAGTTCAAACATTCATATGAAACATGGAAAAAGTGATATTCCACGCAAATTCACCTAACAAAGTCAACTTTCATCATTTTTCATCGAACTGGCTCGTTTCCTGCCTCAGTGCAGTGTGCTCTCTGCATTGTGCTTCTCTGGCGCTGAAAATGCGATTCCGCAAGTCTCAGCGCTCTACGAGCAAGGGAAAGCGGTTTTTCAGACAAACGCATGTGTGCAGCTGAAAGGGGCAGTTTTCTTTGACTTTTTTCACATGTTTGGGGTCGACTATGATATGAAACGTGAATGTTTACCCTAAAATGCAAAAATTCGTGAGACACATAGGAAAGTCATCAAAAATATGAATTTTCATATAAAATATGATTTTTTTCATCAAAGTTCAAACAATCATATGAAACATGGAAAAAGTGATATTCCATGAAAATTCACCTAACAAAGTCAACTTTCATCATTTTTCATCGAACTGGCTCGTTTCCTGCCTCAGTGCAGTGTGCTCTCTGCATTGTGCTTCTCTGGCGCTGAAAATGCGATTCCGCAAGTCTCAGCGCTCTACGAGCAAGGGAAAGCGGTTTTTCAGACAAACGCATGTGTGCAGCTGAAAGGGGCAGTTTTCTTTGACTTTTTTCACATGTTTGGGGTCGACTATGATATGAAACGTGAATGTTTACCCTAAAATGCAAAAATTCGTGAGAAACAAAGGAAAGTCATCAAAAATATGAATTTTCATATAAAATATGATTTTTTTTCATCAAAGTTCAAACATTCATATGAAACATGGAAAAAGTGATATTCCATGAAAATTCACCTAACAAAGTCAACTTTCATCATTTTTCATCGAACTGGCTCGTTTCCTGCCTCAGTGCAGTGTGCTCTCTGCATTGTGCTTCTCTGGCGCTGAAAATGCGATTCCGCAAGTCTCAGCGCTCTACGAGCAAGGGAAAGCGGTTTTTCAGACAAACGCATGTGTGCAGCTGAAAGGGGCAGTTTTCTTTGACTTTTTTCACATGTTTGGGGTCGACTATGATATGAAACGTGAATGTTTACCCTAAAATGCAAAAATTCGTGAGAAACAAAGGAAAGTCATCAAAAATATGAATTTTCATATAAAATATGATTTTTTTCATCAAAGTTCAAACAATCATATGAAACATGGAAAAAGTGATATTCCATGAAAATTCACCTAACAAAGTCAACTTTCATCATTTTTCATCGAACTGGCTCGTTTCCTGCCTCAGTGCCGTGTGCTCTCTGCATTGTGCTTCTCTGGCGCTGAAAATGCGATTCCGCAAGTCTCAGCGCTCTACGAGCAAGGGAAAGCGGTTTTTCAGACAAACGCATGTGTGCAGCTGAAAGGGGCAGTTTTCTTTGACTTTTTTCACATGTTTGGGGTCGACTATGATATGAAACGTGAATGTTTACCCTAAAATGCAAAAATTCGTGAGACACATAGGAAAGTCATCAAAAATATGAATTTTCATATAAAATATGATTTTTTTCATCAAAGTTCAAACAATCATATGAAACATGGAAAAAGTGATATTCCATGAAAATTCACCTAACAAAGTCAACTTTCATCATTTTTCATCGAACTGGCTCGTTTCCTGCCTCAGTGCCGTGTGCTCTCTGCATTGTGCTTCTCTGGCGCTGAAAATGCGATTCCGCAAGTCTCAGCGCTCTACGAGCAAGGGAAAGCGGTTTTTCAGACAAACGCATGTGTGCAGCTGAAAGGGGCAGTTTTCTTTGACTTTTTTCACATGTTTGGGGTCGACTATGATATGAAACGTGAATGTTTACCCTAAAATGCAAAAATTCGTGAGACACATAGGAAAGTCATCAAAAATATGAATTTTCATATAAAATATGATTTTTTTCATCAAAGTTCAAACAATCATATGAAACATGGAAAAAGTGATATTCCATGAAAATTCACCTAACAAAGTCAACTTTCATCATTTTTCATCGAACTGGCTCGTTTCCTGCCTCAGTGCCGTGTGCTCTCTGCATTGTGCTTCTCTGGCGCTGAAAATGCGATTCCGCAAGTCTCAGCGCTCTACGAGCAAGGGAAAGCGGTTTTTCAGACAAACGCATGTGTGCAGCTGAAAGGGGCAGTTTTCTTTGACTTTTTTCACATGTTTGGGGTCGACTATGATATGAAACGTGAATGTTTACCCTAAAATGCAAAAATTCGTGAGACACATAGGAAAGTCATCAAAAATATGAATTTTCATATAAAATATGTTTTTTTTCATCAAAGTTCAAACATTCATATGAAACATGGAAAAAGTGATATTCCACGAAAATTCACCTAACAAAGTCAACTTTCATCATTTTTCATCGAACTGGCTCGTTTCCTGCCTCAGTGCAGTGTGCTCTCTGCATTGTGCTTCTCTGGCGCTGAAAATGCGATTCCGCAAGTCTCAGCGCTCTACGAGCAAGGGAAAGCGGTTTTTCAGACAAACGCATGTGTGCAGCTGAAAGGGGCAGTTTTCTTTGACTTTTTTCACATGTTTGGGGTCGACTATGATATGAAACGTGAATGTTTACCCTAAAATGCAAAAATTCGTGAGAAACAAAGGAAAGTCATCAAAAATATGAATTTTCATATAAAATATGTTTTTTTTCATCAAAGTTCAAACATTCATATGAAACATGGAAAAAGTGATATTCCATGAAAATTCACCTAACAAAGTCAACTTTCATCATTTTTCATCGAACTGGCTCGTTTCCTGCCTCAGTGCAGTGTGCTCTCTGCATTGTGCTTCTCTGGCGCTGAAAATGCGATTCCGCAAGTCTCAGCGCTCTACGAGCAAGGGAAAGCGGTTTTTCAGACAAACGCATGTGTGCAGCTGAAAGGGGCAGTTTTCTTTGACTTTTTTCACATGTTTGGGGTCGACTATGATATGAAACGTGAATGTTTACCCTAAAATGCAAAAATTCGTGAGACACATAGGAAAGTCATCAAAAATATGAATTTTCATATAAAATATGATTTTTTTCATCAAAGTTCAAACAATCATATGAAACATGGAAAAAGTGATATTCCATGAAAATTCACCTAACAAAGTCAACTTTCATCATTTTTCATCGAACTGGCTCGTTTCCTGCCTCAGTGCCGTGTGCTCTCTGCATTGTGCTTCTCTGGCGCTGAAAATGCGATTCCGCAAGTCTCAGCGCTCTACGAGCAAGGGAAAGCGGTTTTTCAGACAAACGCATGTGTGCAGCTGAAAGGGGCAGTTTTCTTTGACTTTTTTCACATGTTTGGGGTCGACTATGATATGAAACGTGAATGTTTACCCTAAAATGCAAAAATTCGTGAGAAACAAAGGAAAGTCATCAAAAATATGAATTTTCATATAAAATATGATTTTTTTTCATCAATGTTCGAAAATTCATATGAAACATGGAAAAAGTGATATTCCATGAAAATTCACCTAACAAAGTCAACTTTCATCATTTTTCATCGAACTGGTTCGTTTCCTGCCTCAGTGCAGTGTGCTCTCTGCATTGTGCTTCTCTGGCGCTGAAAATGCGATTCCGCAAGTCTCAGCGCTCTACGAGCAAGGGAAAGCGGTTTTTCAGACAAACGCATGTGTGCAGCTGAAAGGGGCAGTTTTCTTTGACTTTTTTCACATGTTTGGGGTCGACTATGATATGAAACGTGAATGTTTACCCTAAAATGCAAAAATTCGTGAGACACATAGGAAAGTCATCAAAAATATGAATTTTCATATAAAATATGATTTTTTTCATCAAAGTTCAAACAATCATATGAAACATGGAAAAAGTGATATTCCATGAAAATTCACCTAACAATGTCAACTTTCATCATTTTTCATCGAACTGGCTCGTTTCCTGCCTCAGTGCCGTGTGCTCTCTGCATTGTGCTTCTCTGGCGCTGAAAATGCGATTCCGCAAGTCTCAGCGCTCTACGAGCAAGGGAAAGCGGTTTTTCAGACAAACGCATGTGTGCAGCTGAAAGGGGCAGTTTTCTTTGACTTTTTTCACATGTTTGGGGTCGACTATGATATGAAACGTGAATGTTTACCCTAAAATGCAAAAATTCGTGAGACACATAGGAAAGTCATCAAAAATATGAATTTTCATATAAAATATGATTTTTTTCATCAAAGTTCAAACAATCATATGAAACATGGAAAAAGTGATATTCCATGAAAATTCACCTAACAAAGTCAACTTTCATCATTTTTCATCGAACTGGCTCGTTTCCTGCCTCAGTGCCGTGTGCTCTCTGCATTGTGCTTCTCTGGCGCTGAAAATGCGATTCCGCAAGTCTCAGCGCTCTACGAGCAAGGGAAAGCGGTTTTTCAGACAAACGCATGTGTGCAGCTGAAAGGGGCAGTTTTCTTTGACTTTTTTCACATGTTTGGGGTCGACTATGATATGAAACGTGAATGTTTACCCTAAAATGCAAAAATTCGTGAGACACATAGGAAAGTCATCAAAAATATGAATTTTCATATAAAATATGATTTTTTTCATCAAAGTTCAAACAATCATATGAAACATTGAAAAAGTGATATTCCATGAAAATTCACCAAACAAAGTCAACTTTCATCATTTTTCATCGAACTGGCTCGTTTCCTGCCTCAGTGCCGTGTGCTCTCTGCATTGTGCTTCTCTGGCGCTGAAAATGCGATTCCGCAAGTCTCAGCGCTCTACGAGCAAGGGAAAGCGGTTTTTCAGACAAACGCATGTGTGCAGCTGAAAGGGGCAGTTTTCTTTGACTTTTTTCACATGTTTGGGGTCGACTATGATATGAAACGTGAATGTTTACCCTAAAATGCAAAAATTCGTGAGACACATAGGAAAGTCATCAAAAATATGAATTTTCATATAAAATATGATTTTTTTCATCAAAGTTCAAACAATCATATGAAACATGGAAAAAGTGATATTCCATGAAAATTCACCTAACAAAGTCAACTTTCATCATTTTTCATCGAACTGGCTCGTTTCCTGCCTCAGTGCAGTGTGCTCTCTGCATTGTGCTTCTCTGGCGCTGAAAATGCGATTCCGCAAGTCTCAGCGCTCTACGAGCAAGGGAAAGCGGTTTTTCAGACAAACGCATGTGTGCAGCTGAAAGGGGCAGTTTTCTTTGACTTTTTTCACATGTTTGGGGTCGACTATGATATGAAACGTGAATGTTTACCCTAAAATGCAAAAATTCGTGAGACACATAGGAAAGTCATCAAAAATATGAATTTTCATATAAAATATGATTTTTTTCATCAAAGTTCAAACAATCATATGAAACATGGAAAAAGTGATATTCCATGAAAATTCACCTAACAATGTCAACTTTCATCATTTTTCATCGAACTGGCTCGTTTCCTGCCTCAGTGCCGTGTGCTCTCTGCATTGTGCTTCTCTGGCGCTGAAAATGCGATTCCGCAAGTCTCAGCGCTCTACGAGCAAGGGAAAGCGGTTTTTCAGACAAACTCATGTGTGCAGCTGAAAGGGGCAGTTTTCTTTGACTTTTTTCACATGTTTGGGGTCGACTATGATATGAAACGTGAATGTTTACCCTAAAATGCAAAAATTCGTGAGACACATAGGAAAGTCATCAAAAATATGAATTTTCATATAAAATATGATTTTTTTCATCAAAGTTCAAACAATCATATGAAACATGGAAAAAGTGATATTCCATGAAAATTCACCTAACAAAGTCAACTTTCATCATTTTTCATCGAACTGGCTCGTTTCCTGCCTCAGTGCCGTGTGCTCTCTGCATTGTGCTTCTCTGGCGCTGAAAATGCGATTCCGCAAGTCTCAGCGCTCTACGAGCAAGGGAAAGCGGTTTTTCAGACAAACGCATGTGTGCAGCTGAAAGGGGCAGTTTTCTTTGACTTTTTTCACATGTTTGGGGTCGACTATGATATGAAACGTGAATGTTTACCCTAAAATGCAAAAATTCGTGAGACACATAGGAAAGTCATCAAAAATATGAATTTTCATATAAAATATGATTTTTTTCATCAAAGTTCAAACAATCATATGAAACATGGAAAAAGTGATATTCCATGAAAATTCACCTAACAATGTCAACTTTCATCATTTTTCATCGAACTGGCTCGTTTCCTGCCTCAGTGCCGTGTGCTCTCTGCATTGTGCTTCTCTGGCGCTGAAAATGCGATTCCGCAAGTCTCAGCGCTCTACGAGCAAGGGAAAGCGGTTTTTCAGACAAACGCATGTGTGCAGCTGAAAGGGGCAGTTTTCTTTGACTTTTTTCACATGTTTGGGGTCGACTATGATATGAAACGTGAATGTTTACCCTAAAATGCAAAAATTCGTGAGACACATAGGAAAGTCATCAAAAATATGAATTTTCATATAAAATATGATTTTTTTCATCAAAGTTCAAACAATCATATGAAACATGGAAAAAGTGATATTCCATAAAAATTCACCTAACAATTTCTACTTTCATCATTTTTCATCGAACTGGCTCGTTTCCTGCCTCAGTGCCGTGTGCTCTCTGCATTGTGCTTCTCTGGCGCTGAAAATGCGATTCCGCAAGTCTCAGCGCTCTACGAGCAAGGGAAAGCGGTTTTTCAGACAAACTCATGTGTGCAGCTGAAAGGGGCAGTTTTCTTTGACTTTTTTCACATGTTTGGGGTCGACTATGATATGAAACGTGAATGTTTACCCTAAAATGCAAAAATTCGTGAGAAACAAAGGAAAGTCATCAAAAATATGAATTTTCATATAAAATATGTTTTTTTTCATCAAAGTTCAAACATTCATATGAAACATGGAAAAAGTGATATTCCACGAAAATTCACCTAACAAAGTCAACTTTCATCATTTTTCATCGAACTGGCTCGTTTCCTGCCTCAGTGCAGTGTGCTCTCTGCATTGTGCTTCTCTGGCGCTGAAAATGCGATTCCGCAAGTCTCAGCGCTCTACGAGCAAGGGAAAGCGGTTTTTCAGACAAACGCATGTGTGCAGCTGAAAGGGGCAGTTTTCTTTGACTTTTTTCACATGTTTGGGGTCGACTATGATATGAAACGTGAATGTTTACCCTAAAATGCAAAAATTCGTGAGACACATAGGAAAGTCATCAAAAATATGAATTTTCATATAAAATATGATTTTTTTCATCAAAGTTCAAACAATCATATGAAACATGGAAAAAGTGATATTCCATGAAAATTCACCTAACAATGTCAACTTTCATCATTTTTCATCGAACTGGCTCGTTTCCTGCCTCAGTGCCGTGTGCTCTCTGCATTGTGCTTCTCTGGCGCTGAAAATGCGATTCCGCAAGTCTCAGCGCTCTACGAGCAAGGGAAAGCGGTTTTTCAGACAAACGCATGTGTGCAGCTGAAAGGGGCAGTTTTCTTTGACTTTTTTCACATGTTTGGGGTCGACTATGATATGAAACGTGAATGTTTACCCTAAAATGCAAAAATTCGTGAGACACATAGGAAAGTCATCAAAAATATGAATTTTCATATAAAATATGATTTTTTTCATCAAAGTTCAAACAATCATATGAAACATGGAAAAAGTGATATTCCATGAAAATTCACCTAACAAAGTCAACTTTCATCATTTTTCATCGAACTGGCTCGTTTCCTGCCTCAGTGCCGTGTGCTCTCTGCATTGTGCTTCTCTGGCGCTGAAAATGCGATTCCGCAAGTCTCAGCGCTCTACGAGCAAGGGAAAGCGGTTTTTCAGACAAACGCATGTGTGCAGCTGAAAGGGGCAGTTTTCTTTGACTTTTTTCACATGTTTGGGGTCGACTATGATATGAAACGTGAATGTTTACCCTAAAATGCAAAAATTCGTGAGACACATAGGAAAGTCATCAAAAATATGAATTTTCATATAAAATATGATTTTTTTCATCAAAGTTCAAACAATCATATGAAACATGGAAAAAGTGATATTCCATGAAAATTCACCTAACAAAGTCAACTTTCATCATTTTTCATCGAACTGGCTCGTTTCCTGCCTCAGTGCCGTGTGCTCTCTGCATTGTGCTTCTCTGGCGCTGAAAATGCGATTCCGCAAGTCTCAGCGCTCTACGAGCAAGGGAAAGCGGTTTTTCAGACAAACGCATGTGTGCAGCTGAAAGGGGCAGTTTTCTTTGACTTTTTTCACATGTTTGGGGTCGACTATGATATGAAACGTGAATGTTTACCCTAAAATGCAAAAATTCGTGAGACACATAGGAAAGTCATCAAAAATATGAATTTTCATATAAAATATGATTTTTTTCATCAAAGTTCAAACAATCATATGAAACATGGAAAAAGTGATATTCCATGAAAATTCACCTAACAAAGTCAACTTTCATCATTTTTCATCGAACTGGCTCGTTTCCTGCCTCAGTGCCGTGTGCTCTCTGCATTGTGCTTCTCTGGCGCTGAAAATGCGATTCCGCAAGTCTCAGCGCTCTACGAGCAAGGGAAAGCGGTTTTTCAGACAAACGCATGTGTGCAGCTGAAAGGGGCAGTTTTCTTTGACTTTTTTCACATGTTTGGGGTCGACTATGATATGAAACGTGAATGTTTACCCTAAAATGCAAAAATTCGTGAGACACATAGGAAAGTCATCAAAAATATGAATTTTCATATAAAATATGATTTTTTTCATCAAAGTTCAAACAATCATATGAAACATGGAAAAAGTGATATTCCATGAAAATTCACCTAACAATGTCAACTTTCATCATTTTTCATCGAACTGGCTCGTTTCCTGCCTCAGTGCCGTGTGCTCTCTGCATTGTGCTTCTCTGGCGCTGAAAATGCGATTCCGCAAGTCTCAGCGCTCTACGAGCAAGGGAAAGCGGTTTTTCAGACAAACTCATGTGTGCAGCTGAAAGGGGCAGTTTTCTTTGACTTTTTTCACATGTTTGGGGTCGACTATGATATGAAACGTGAATGTTTACCCTAAAATGCAAAAATTCGTGAGACACATAGGAAAGTCATCAAAAATATGAATTTTCATATAAAATATGTTTTTTTTCATCAAAGTTCAAACATTCATATGAAACATGGAAAAAGTGATATTCCACGAAAATTCACCTAACAAAGTCAACTTTCATCATTTTTCATCGAACTGGCTCGTTTCCTGCCTCAGTGCAGTGTGCTCTCTGCATTGTGCTTCTCTGGCGCTGAAAATGCGATTCCGCAAGTCTCAGCGCTCTACGAGCAAGGGAAAGCGGTTTTTCAGACAAACGCATGTGTGCAGCTGAAAGGGGCAGTTTTCTTTGACTTTTTTCACATGTTTGGGGTCGACTATGATATGAAACGTGAATGTTTACCCTAAAATGCAAAAATTCGTGAGAAACAAAGGAAAGTCATCAAAAATATGAATTTTCATATAAAATATGTTTTTTTTCATCAAAGTTCAAACATTCATATGAAACATGGAAAAAGTGATATTCCACGCAAATTCACCTAACAAAGTCAACTTTCATCATTTTTCATCGAACTGGCTCGTTTCCTGCCTCAGTGCAGTGTGCTCTCTGCATTGTGCTTCTCTGGCGCTGAAAATGCGATTCCGCAAGTCTCAGCGCTCTACGAGCAAGGGAAAGCGGTTTTTCAGACAAACGCATGTGTGCAGCTGAAAGGGGCAGTTTTCTTTGACTTTTTTCACATGTTTGGGGTCGACTATGATATGAAACGTGAATGTTTACCCTAAAATGCAAAAATTCGTGAGACACATAGGAAAGTCATCAAAAATATGAATTTTCATATAAAATATGATTTTTTTCATCAAAGTTCAAACAATCATATGAAACATGGAAAAAGTGATATTCCATGAAAATTCACCTAACAATGTCAACTTTCATCATTTTTCATCGAACTGGCTCGTTTCCTGCCTCAGTGCCGTGTGCTCTCTGCATTGTGCTTCTCTGGCGCTGAAAATGCGATTCCGCAAGTCTCAGCGCTCTACGAGCAAGGGAAAGCGGTTTTTCAGACAAACGCATGTGTGCAGCTGAAAGGGGCAGTTTTCTTTGACTTTTTTCACATGTTTGGGGTCGACTATGATATGAAACGTGAATGTTTACCCTAAAATGCAAAAATTCGTGAGACACATAGGAAAGTCATCAAAAATATGAATTTTCATATAAAATATGATTTTTTTCATCAAAGTTCAAACAATCATATGAAACATGGAAAAAGTGATATTCCATGAAAATTCACCTAACAAAGTCAACTTTCATCATTTTTCATCGAACTGGCTCGTTTCCTGCCTCAGTGCAGTGTGCTCTCTGCATTGTGCTTCTCTGGCGCTGAAAATGCGATTCCGCAAGTCTCAGCGCTCTACGAGCAAGGGAAAGCGGTTTTTCAGACAAACGCATGTGTGCAGCTGAAAGGGGCAGTTTTCTTTGACTTTTTTCACATGTTTGGGGTCGACTATGATATGAAACGTGAATGTTTACCCTAAAATGCAAAAATTCGTGAGACACATAGGAAAGTCATCAAAAATATGAATTTTCATATAAAATATGATTTTTTTCATCAAAGTTCAAACAATCATATGAAACATGGAAAAAGTGATATTCCATGAAAATTCACCTAACAATGTCAACTTTCATCATTTTTCATCGAACTGGCTCGTTTCCTGCCTCAGTGCCGTGTGCTCTCTGCATTGTGCTTCTCTGGCGCTGAAAATGCGATTCCGCAAGTCTCAGCGCTCTACGAGCAAGGGAAAGCGGTTTTTCAGACAAACGCATGTGTGCAGCTGAAAGGGGCAGTTTTCTTTGACTTTTTTCACATGTTTGGGGTCGACTATGATATGAAACGTGAATGTTTACCCTAAAATGCAAAAATTCGTGAGACACATAGGAAAGTCATCAAAAATATGAATTTTCATATAAAATATGATTTTTTTCATCAAAGTTCAAACAATCATATGAAACATGGAAAAAGTGATATTCCATGAAAATTCACCTAACAAAGTCAACTTTCATCATTTTTCATCGAACTGGCTCGTTTCCTGCCTCAGTGCCGTGTGCTCTCTGCATTGTGCTTCTCTGGCGCTGAAAATGCGATTCCGCAAGTCTCAGCGCTCTACGAGCAAGGGAAAGCGGTTTTTCAGACAAACGCATGTGTGCAGCTGAAAGGGGCAGTTTTCTTTGACTTTTTTCACATGTTTGGGGTCGACTATGATATGAAACGTGAATGTTTACCCTAAAATGCAAAAATTCGTGAGAAACAAAGGAAAGTCATCAAAAATATGAATTTTCATATAAAATATGTTTTTTTTCATCAAAGTTCAAACATTCATATGAAACATGGAAAAAGTGATATTCCATGAAAATTCACCTAACAAAGTCAACTTTCATCATTTTTCATCGAACTGGCTCGTTTCCTGCCTCAGTGCAGTGTGCTCTCTGCATTGTGCTTCTCTGGCGCTGAAAATGCGATTCCGCAAGTCTCAGCGCTCTACGAGCAAGGGAAAGCGGTTTTTCAGACAAACGCATGTGTGCAGCTGAAAGGGGCAGTTTTCTTTGACTTTTTTCACATGTTTGGGGTCGACTATGATATGAAACGTGAATGTTTACCCTAAAATGCAAAAATTCGTGAGACACATAGGAAAGTCATCAAAAATATGAATTTTCATATAAAATATGATTTTTTTCATCAAAGTTCAAACAATCATATGAAACATGGAAAAAGTGATATTCCATGAAAATTCACCTAACAAAGTCAACTTTCATCATTTTTCATCGAACTGGCTCGTTTCCTGCCTCAGTGCCGTGTGCTCTCTGCATTGTGCTTCTCTGGCGCTGAAAATGCGATTCCGCAAGTCTCAGCGCTCTACGAGCAAGGGAAAGCGGTTTTTCAGACAAACGCATGTGTGCAGCTGAAAGGGGCAGTTTTCTTTGACTTTTTTCACATGTTTGGGGTCGACTATGATATGAAACGTGAATGTTTACCCTAAAATGCAAAAATTCGTGAGACACATAGGAAAGTCATCAAAAATATGAATTTTCATATAAAATATGATTTTTTTCATCAAAGTTCAAACAATCATATGAAACATGGAAAAAGTGATATTCCATGAAAATTCACCTAACAAAGTCAACTTTCATCATTTTTCATCGAACTGGCTCGTTTCCTGCCTCAGTGCCGTGTGCTCTCTGCATTGTGCTTCTCTGGCGCTGAAAATGCGATTCCGCAAGTCTCAGCGCTCTACGAGCAAGGGAAAGCGGTTTTTCAGACAAACGCATGTGTGCAGCTGAAAGGGGCAGTTTTCTTTGACTTTTTTCACATGTTTGGGGTCGACTATGATATGAAACGTGAATGTTTACCCTAAAATGCAAAAATTCGTGAGACACATAGGAAAGTCATCAAAAATATGAATTTTCATATAAAATATGATTTTTTTCATCAAAGTTCAAACAATCATATGAAACATGGAAAAAGTGATATTCCATGAAAATTCACCTAACAATGTCAACTTTCATCATTTTTCATCGAACTGGCTCGTTTCCTGCCTCAGTGCCGTGTGCTCTCTGCATTGTGCTTCTCTGGCGCTGAAAATGCGATTCCGCAAGTCTCAGCGCTCTACGAGCAAGGGAAAGCGGTTTTTCAGACAAACGCATGTGTGCAGCTGAAAGGGGCAGTTTTCTTTGACTTTTTTCACATGTTTGGGGTCGACTATGATATGAAACGTGAATGTTTACCCTAAAATGCAAAAATTCGTGAGACACATAGGAAAGTCATCAAAAATATGAATTTTCATATAAAATATGATTTTTTTCATCAAAGTTCAAACAATCATATGAAACATGGAAAAAGTGATATTCCATGAAAATTCACCTAACAAAGTCAACTTTCATCATTTTTCATCGAACTGGCTCGTTTCCTGCCTCAGTGCCGTGTGCTCTCTGCATTGTGCTTCTCTGGCGCTGAAAATGCGATTCCGCAAGTCTCAGCGCTCTACGAGCAAGGGAAAGCGGTTTTTCAGACAAACGCATGTGTGCAGCTGAAAGGGGCAGTTTTCTTTGACTTTTTTCACATGTTTGGGGTCGACTATGATATGAAACGTGAATGTTTACCCTAAAATGCAAAAATTCGTGAGACACATAGGAAAGTCATCAAAAATATGAATTTTCATATAAAATATGATTTTTTTCATCAAAGTTCAAACAATCATATGAAACATGGAAAAAGTGATATTCCATGAAAATTCACCTAACAAAGTCAACTTTCATCATTTTTCATCGAACTGGCTCGTTTCCTGCCTCAGTGCCGTGTGCTCTCTGCATTGTGCTTCTCTGGCGCTGAAAATGCGATTCCGCAAGTCTCAGCGCTCTACGAGCAAGGGAAAGCGGTTTTTCAGACAAACGCATGTGTGCAGCTGAAAGGGGCAGTTTTCTTTGACTTTTTTCACATGTTTGGGGTCGACTATGATATGAAACGTGAATGTTTACCCTAAAATGCAAAAATTCGTGAGAAACAAAGGAAAGTCATCAAAAATATGAATTTTCATATAAAATATGTTTTTTTTCATCAAAGTTCAAACATTCATATGAAACATGGAAAAAGTGATATTCCATGAAAATTCACCTAACAAAGTCAACTTTCATCATTTTTCATCGAACTGGCTCGTTTCCTGCCTCAGTGCAGTGTGCTCTCTGCATTGTGCTTCTCTGGCGCTGAAAATGCGATTCCGCAAGTCTCAGCGCTCTACGAGCAAGGGAAAGCGGTTTTTCAGACAAACGCATGTGTGCAGCTGAAAGGGGCAGTTTTCTTTGACTTTTTTCACATGTTTGGGGTCGACTATGATATGAAACGTGAATGTTTACCCTAAAATGCAAAAATTCGTGAGACACATAGGAAAGTCATCAAAAATATGAATTTTCATATAAAATATGATTTTTTTCATCAAAGTTCAAACAATCATATGAAACATGGAAAAAGTGATATTCCATGAAAATTCACCTAACAATGTCAACTTTCATCATTTTTCATCGAACTGGCTCGTTTCCTGCCTCAGTGCCGTGTGCTCTCTGCATTGTGCTTCTCTGGCGCTGAAAATGCGATTCCGCAAGTCTCAGCGCTCTACGAGCAAGGGAAAGCGGTTTTTCAGACAAACGCATGTGTGCAGCTGAAAGGGGCAGTTTTCTTTGACTTTTTTCACATGTTTGGGGTCGACTATGATATGAAACGTGAATGTTTACCCTAAAATGCAAAAATTCGTGAGACACATAGGAAAGTCATCAAAAATATGAATTTTCATATAAAATATGATTTTTTTCATCAAAGTTCAAACAATCATATGAAACATGGAAAAAGTGATATTCCATGAAAATTCACCTAACAAAGTCAACTTTCATCATTTTTCATCGAACTGGCTCGTTTCCTGCCTCAGTGCCGTGTGCTCTCTGCATTGTGCTTCTCTGGCGCTGAAAATGCGATTCCGCAAGTCTCAGCGCTCTACGAGCAAGGGAAAGCGGTTTTTCAGACAAACGCATGTGTGCAGCTGAAAGGGGCAGTTTTCTTTGACTTTTTTCACATGTTTGGGGTCGACTATGATATGAAACGTGAATGTTTACCCTAAAATGCAAAAATTCGTGAGACACATAGGAAAGTCATCAAAAATATGAATTTTCATATAAAATATGATTTTTTTCATCAAAGTTCAAACAATCATATGAAACATGGAAAAAGTGATATTCCATGAAAATTCACCTAACAAAGTCAACTTTCATCATTTTTCATCGAACTGGCTCGTTTCCTGCCTCAGTGCAGTGTGCTCTCTGCATTGTGCTTCTCTGGCGCTGAAAATGCGATTCCGCAAGTCTCAGCGCTCTACGAGCAAGGGAAAGCGGTTTTTCAGACAAACGCATGTGTGCAGCTGAAAGGGGCAGTTTTCTTTGACTTTTTTCACATGTTTGGGGTCGACTATGATATGAAACGTGAATGTTTACCCTAAAATGCAAAAATTCGTGAGACACATAGGAAAGTCATCAAAAATATGAATTTTCATATAAAATATGATTTTTTTCATCAAAGTTCAAACAATCATATGAAACATGGAAAAAGTGATATTCCATGAAAATTCACCTAACAAAGTCAACTTTCATCATTTTTCATCGAACTGGCTCGTTTCCTGCCTCAGTGCCGTGTGCTCTCTGCATTGTGCTTCTCTGGCGCTGAAAATGCGATTCCGCAAGTCTCAGCGCTCTACGAGCAAGGGAAAGCGGTTTTTCAGACAAACGCATGTGTGCAGCTGAAAGGGGCAGTTTTCTTTGACTTTTTTCACATGTTTGGGGTCGACTATGATATGAAACGTGAATGTTTACCCTAAAATGCAAAAATTCGTGAGACACATAGGAAAGTCATCAAAAATATGAATTTTCATATAAAATATGATTTTTTTCATCAAAGTTCAAACAATCATATGAAACATGGAAAAAGTGATATTCCATGAAAATTCACCTAACAATGTCAACTTTCATCATTTTTCATCGAACTGGCTCGTTTCCTGCCTCAGTGCCGTGTGCTCTCTGCATTGTGCTTCTCTGGCGCTGAAAATGCGATTCCGCAAGTCTCAGCGCTCTACGAGCAAGGGAAAGCGGTTTTTCAGACAAACTCATGTGTGCAGCTGAAAGGGGCAGTTTTCTTTGACTTTTTTCACATGTTTGGGGTCGACTATGATATGAAACGTGAATGTTTACCCTAAAATGCAAAAATTCGTGAGACACATAGGAAAGTCATCAAAAATATGAATTTTCATATAAAATATGATTTTTTTCATCAAAGTTCAAACAATCATATGAAACATGGAAAAAGTGATATTCCATGAAAATTCACCTAACAAAGTCAACTTTCATCATTTTTCATCGAACTGGCTCGTTTCCTGCCTCAGTGCCGTGTGCTCTCTGCATTGTGCTTCTCTGGCGCTGAAAATGCGATTCCGCAAGTCTCAGCGCTCTACGAGCAAGGGAAAGCGGTTTTTCAGACAAACGCATGTGTGCAGCTGAAAGGGGCAGTTTTCTTTGACTTTTTTCACATGTTTGGGGTCGACTATGATATGAAACGTGAATGTTTACCCTAAAATGCAAAAATTCGTGAGAAACAAAGGAAAGTCATCAAAAATATGAATTTTCATATAAAATATGTTTTTTTTCATCAAAGTTCAAACATTCATATGAAACATGGAAAAAGTGATATTCCACGCAAATTCACCTAACAAAGTTAACTTTCATCATTTTTCATCGAACTGGCTCGTTTCCTGCCTCAGTGCAGTGTGCTCTCTGCATTGTGCTTCTCTGGCGCTGAAAATGCGATTCCGCAAGTCTCAGCGCTCTACGAGCAAGGGAAAGCGGTTTTTCAGACAAACGCATGTGTGCAGCTGAAAGGGGCAGTTTTCTTTGACTTTTTTCACATGTTTGGGGTCGACTATGATATGAAACGTGAATGTTTACCCTAAAATGCAAAAATTCGTGAGAAACAAAGGAAAGTCATCAAAAATATGAATTTTCATATAAAATATGATTTTTTTCATCAAAGTTCAAACAATCATATGAAACATGGAAAAAGTGATATTCCATGAAAATTCACCTAACAAAGTCAACTTTCATCATTTTTCATCGAACTGGCTCGTTTCCTGCCTCAGTGCAGTGTGCTCTCTGCATTGTGCTTCTCTGGCGCTGAAAATGCGATTCCGCAAGTCTCAGCGCTCTACGAGCAAGGGAAAGCGGTTTTTCAGACAAACGCATGTGTGCAGCTGAAAGGGGCAGTTTTCTTTGACTTTTTTCACATGTTTGGGGTCGACTATGATATGAAACGTGAATGTTTACCCTAAAATGCAAAAATTCGTGAGACACATAGGAAAGTCATCAAAAATATGAATTTTCATATAAAATATGATTTTTTTCATCAAAGTTCAAACAATCATATGAAACATGGAAAAAGTGATATTCCATGAAAATTCACCTAACAATGTCAACTTTCATCATTTTTCATCGAACTGGCTCGTTTCCTGCCTCAGTGCCGTGTGCTCTCTGCATTGTGCTTCTCTGGCGCTGAAAATGCGATTCCGCAAGTCTCAGCGCTCTACGAGCAAGGGAAAGCGGTTTTTCAGACAAACTCATGTGTGCAGCTGAAAGGGGCAGTTTTCTTTGACTTTTTTCACATGTTTGGGGTCGACTATGATATGAAACGTGAATGTTTACCCTAAAATGCAAAAATTCGTGAGACACATAGGAAAGTCATCAAAAATATGAATTTTCATATAAAATATGATTTTTTTCATCAAAGTTCAAACAATCATATGAAACATGGAAAAAGTGATATTCCATGAAAATTCACCTAACAAAGTCAACTTTCATCATTTTTCATCGAACTGGCTCGTTTCCTGCCTCAGTGCCGTGTGCTCTCTGCATTGTGCTTCTCTGGCGCTGAAAATGCGATTCCGCAAGTCTCAGCGCTCTACGAGCAAGGGAAAGCGGTTTTTCAGACAAACGCATGTGTGCAGCTGAAAGGGGCAGTTTTCTTTGACTTTTTTCACATGTTTGGGGTCGACTATGATATGAAACGTGAATGTTTACCCTAAAATGCAAAAATTCGTGAGACACATAGGAAAGTCATCAAAAATATGAATTTTCATATAAAATATGATTTTTTTCATCAAAGTTCAAACAATCATATGAAACATGGAAAAAGTGATATTCCATGAAAATTCACCTAACAAAGTCAACTTTCATCATTTTTCATCGAACTGGCTCGTTTCCTGCCTCAGTGCCGTGTGCTCTCTGCATTGTGCTTCTCTGGCGCTGAAAATGCGATTCCGCAAGTCTCAGCGCTCTACGAGCAAGGGAAAGCGGTTTTTCAGACAAACGCATGTGTGCAGCTGAAAGGGGCAGTTTTCTTTGACTTTTTTCACATGTTTGGGGTCGACTATGATATGAAACGTGAATGTTTACCCTAAAATGCAAAAATTCGTGAGACACATAGGAAAGTCATCAAAAATATGAATTTTCATATAAAATATGATTTTTTTCATCAAAGTTCAAACAATCATATGAAACATGGAAAAAGTGATATTCCATGAAAATTCACCTAACAAAGTCAACTTTCATCATTTTTCATCGAACTGGCTCGTTTCCTGCCTCAGTGCCGTGTGCTCTCTGCATTGTGCTTCTCTGGCGCTGAAAATGCGATTCCGCAAGTCTCAGCGCTCTACGAGCAAGGGAAAGCGGTTTTTCAGACAAACGCATGTGTGCAGCTGAAAGGGGCAGTTTTCTTTGACTTTTTTCACATGTTTGGGGTCGACTATGATATGAAACGTGAATGTTTACCCTAAAATGCAAAAATTCGTGAGACACATAGGAAAGTCATCAAAAATATGAATTTTCATATAAAATATGATTTTTTTCATCAAAGTTCAAACAATCATATGAAACATGGAAAAAGTGATATTCCATGAAAATTCACCTAACAATGTCAACTTTCATCATTTTTCATCGAACTGGCTCGTTTCCTGCCTCAGTGCCGTGTGCTCTCTGCATTGTGCTTCTCTGGCGCTGAAAATGCGATTCCGCAAGTCTCAGCGCTCTACGAGCAAGGGAAAGCGGTTTTTCAGACAAACGCATGTGTGCAGCTGAAAGGGGCAGTTTTCTTTGACTTTTTTCACATGTTTGGGGTCGACTATGATATGAAACGTGAATGTTTACCCTAAAATGCAAAAATTCGTGAGACACATAGGAAAGTCATCAAAAATATGAATTTTCATATAAAATATGATTTTTTTCATCAAAGTTCAAACAATCATATGAAACATGGAAAAAGTGATATTCCATGAAAATTCACCTAACAAAGTCAACTTTCATCATTTTTCATCGAACTGGCTCGTTTCCTGCCTCAGTGCCGTGTGCTCTCTGCATTGTGCTTCTCTGGCGCTGAAAATGCGATTCCGCAAGTCTCAGCGCTCTACGAGCAAGGGAAAGCGGTTTTTCAGACAAACGCATGTGTGCAGCTGAAAGGGGCAGTTTTCTTTGACTTTTTTCACATGTTTGGGGTCGACTATGATATGAAACGTGAATGTTTACCCTAAAATGCAAAAATTCGTGAGAAACAAAGGAAAGTCATCAAAAATATGAATTTTCATATAAAATATGATTTTTTTCATCAAAGTTCAAACAATCATATGAAACATGGAAAAAGTGATATTCCATGAAAATTCACCTAACAAAGTCAACTTTCATCATTTTTCATCGAACTGGCTCGTTTCCTGCCTCAGTGCAGTGTGCTCTCTGCATTGTGCTTCTCTGGCGCTGAAAATGCGATTCCGCAAGTCTCAGCGCTCTACGAGCAAGGGAAAGCGGTTTTTCAGACAAACGCATGTGTGCAGCTGAAAGGGGCAGTTTTCTTTGACTTTTTTCACATGTTTGGGGTCGACTATGATATGAAACGTGAATGTTTACCCTAAAATGCAAAAATTCGTGAGACACATAGGAAAGTCATCAAAAATATGAATTTTCATATAAAATATGATTTTTTTCATCAAAGTTCAAACAATCATATGAAACATGGAAAAAGTGATATTCCATGAAAATTCACCTAACAAAGTCAACTTTCATCATTTTTCATCGAACTGGCTCGTTTCCTGCCTCAGTGCCGTGTGCTCTCTGCATTGTGCTTCTCTGGCGCTGAAAATGCGATTCCGCAAGTCTCAGCGCTCTACGAGCAAGGGAAAGCGGTTTTTCAGACAAACGCATGTGTGCAGCTGAAAGGGGCAGTTTTCTTTGACTTTTTTCACATGTTTGGGGTCGACTATGATATGAAACGTGAATGTTTACCCTAAAATGCAAAAATTCGTGAGAAACAAAGGAAAGTCATCAAAAATATGAATTTTCATATAAAATATGATTTTTTTCATCAAAGTTCAAAAATTCATATGAAACATGGAAAAAGTGATATTCCATGAAAATTCACCTAACAAAGTCAACTTTCATCATTTTTCATCGAACTGGCTCGTTTCCTGCCTCAGTGCAGTGTGCTCTCTGCATTGTGCTTCTCTGGCGCTGAAAATGCGATTCCGCAAGTCTCAGCGCTCTACGAGCAAGGGAAAGCGGTTTTTCAGACAAACGCATGTGTGCAGCTGAAAGGGGCAGTTTTCTTTGACTTTTTTCACATGTTTGGGGTCGACTATGATATGAAACGTGAATGTTTACCCTAAAATGCAAAAATTCGTGAGACACATAGGAAAGTCATCAAAAATATGAATTTTCATATAAAATATGATTTTTTTCATCAAAGTTCAAACAATCATATGAAACATGGAAAAAGTGATATTCCATGAAAATTCACCTAACAATGTCAACTTTCATCATTTTTCATCGAACTGGCTCGTTTCCTGCCTCAGTGCCGTGTGCTCTCTGCATTGTGCTTCTCTGGCGCTGAAAATGCGATTCCGCAAGTCTCAGCGCTCTACGAGCAAGGGAAAGCGGTTTTTCAGACAAACGCATGTGTGCAGCTGAAAGGGGCAGTTTTCTTTGACTTTTTTCACATGTTTGGGGTCGACTATGATATGAAACGTGAATGTTTACCCTAAAATGCAAAAATTCGTGAGACACATAGGAAAGTCATCAAAAATATGAATTTTCATATAAAATATGATTTTTTTCATCAAAGTTCAAACAATCATATGAAACATGGAAAAAGTGATATTCCATGAAAATTCACCTAACAAAGTCAACTTTCATCATTTTTCATCGAACTGGCTCGTTTCCTGCCTCAGTGCCGTGTGCTCTCTGCATTGTGCTTCTCTGGCGCTGAAAATGCGATTCCGCAAGTCTCAGCGCTCTACGAGCAAGGGAAAGCGGTTTTTCAGACAAACGCATGTGTGCAGCTGAAAGGGGCAGTTTTCTTTGACTTTTTTCACATGTTTGGGGTCGACTATGATATGAAACGTGAATGTTTACCCTAAAATGCAAAAATTCGTGAGAAACAAAGGAAAGTCATCAAAAATATGAATTTTCATATAAAATATGTTTTTTTTCATCAAAGTTCAAACATTCATATGAAACATGGAAAAAGTGATATTCCACGCAAATTCACCTAACAAAGTTAACTTTCATCATTTTTCATCGAACTGGCTCGTTTCCTGCCTCAGTGCAGTGTGCTCTCTGCATTGTGCTTCTCTGGCGCTGAAAATGCGATTCCGCAAGTCTCAGCGCTCTACGAGCAAGGGAAAGCGGTTTTTCAGACAAACGCATGTGTGCAGCTGAAAGGGGCAGTTTTCTTTGACTTTTTTCACATGTTTGGGGTCGACTATGATATGAAACGTGAATGTTTACCCTAAAATGCAAAAATTCGTGAGACACATAGGAAAGTCATCAAAAATATGAATTTTCATATAAAATATGATTTTTTTCATCAAAGTTCAAACAATCATATGAAACATGGAAAAAGTGATATTCCATGAAAATTCACCTAACAATGTCAACTTTCATCATTTTTCATCGAACTGGCTCGTTTCCTGCCTCAGTGCCGTGTGCTCTCTGCATTGTGCTTCTCTGGCGCTGAAAATGCGATTCCGCAAGTCTCAGCGCTCTACGAGCAAGGGAAAGCGGTTTTTCAGACAAACGCATGTGTGCAGCTGAAAGGGGCAGTTTTCTTTGACTTTTTTCACATGTTTGGGGTCGACTATGATATGAAACGTGAATGTTTACCCTAAAATGCAAAAATTCGTGAGACACATAGGAAAGTCATCAAAAATATGAATTTTCATATAAAATATGATTTTTTTCATCAAAGTTCAAACAATCATATGAAACATGGAAAAAGTGATATTCCATGAAAATTCACCTAACAAAGTCAACTTTCATCATTTTTCATCGAACTGGCTCGTTTCCTGCCTCAGTGCCGTGTGCTCTCTGCATTGTGCTTCTCTGGCGCTGAAAATGCGATTCCGCAAGTCTCAGCGCTCTACGAGCAAGGGAAAGCGGTTTTTCAGACAAACGCATGTGTGCAGCTGAAAGGGGCAGTTTTCTTTGACTTTTTTCACATGTTTGGGGTCGACTATGATATGAAACGTGAATGTTTACCCTAAAATGCAAAAATTCGTGAGACACATAGGAAAGTCATCAAAAATATGAATTTTCATATAAAATATGATTTTTTTCATCAAAGTTCAAACAATCATATGAAACATGGAAAAAGTGATATTCCATGAAAATTCACCTAACAAAGTCAACTTTCATCATTTTTCATCGAACTGGCTCGTTTCCTGCCTCAGTGCCGTGTGCTCTCTGCATTGTGCTTCTCTGGCGCTGAAAATGCGATTCCGCAAGTCTCAGCGCTCTACGAGCAAGGGAAAGCGGTTTTTCAGACAAACGCATGTGTGCAGCTGAAAGGGGCAGTTTTCTTTGACTTTTTTCACATGTTTGGGGTCGACTATGATATGAAACGTGAATGTTTACCCTAAAATGCAAAAATTCGTGAGACACATAGGAAAGTCATCAAAAATATGAATTTTCATATAAAATATGATTTTTTTCATCAAAGTTCAAACAATCATATGAAACATGGAAAAAGTGATATTCCATGAAAATTCACCTAACAATGTCAACTTTCACATTTTTCATCGAACTGGCTCGTTTCCTGCCTCAGTGCAGTGTGCTCTCTGCATTGTGCTTCTCTGGCGCTGAAAATGCGATTCCGCAAGTCTCAGCGCTCTACGAGCAAGGGAAAGCGGTTTTTCAGACAAACGCATGTGTGCAGCTGAAAGGGGCAGTTTTCTTTGACTTTTTTCACATGTTTGGGGTCGACTATGATATGAAACGTGAATGTTTACCCTAAAATGCAAAAATTCGTGAGACACATAGGAAAGTCATCAAAAATATGAATTTTCATATAAAATATGATTTTTTTCATCAAAGTTCAAACAATCATATGAAACATGGAAAAAGTGATATTCCATGAAAATTCACCTAACAAAGTCAACTTTCATCATTTTTCATCGAACTGGCTCGTTTCCTGCCTCAGTGCCGTGTGCTCTCTGCATTGTGCTTCTCTGGCGCTGAAAATGCGATTCCGCAAGTCTCAGCGCTCTACGAGCAAGGGAAAGCGGTTTTTCAGACAAACGCATGTGTGCAGCTGAAAGGGGCAGTTTTCTTTGACTTTTTTCACATGTTTGGGGTCGACTATGATATGAAACGTGAATGTTTACCCTAAAATGCAAAAATTCGTGAGACACATAGGAAAGTCATCAAAAATATGAATTTTCATATAAAATATGATTTTTTTCATCAAAGTTCAAACAATCATATGAAACATGGAAAAAGTGATATTCCATGAAAATTCACCTAACAAAGTCAACTTTCATCATTTTTCATCGAACTGGCTCGTTTCCTGCCTCAGTGCCGTGTGCTCTCTGCATTGTGCTTCTCTGGCGCTGAAAATGCGATTCCGCAAGTCTCAGCGCTCTACGAGCAAGGGAAAGCGGTTTTTCAGACAAACGCATGTGTGCAGCTGAAAGGGGCAGTTTTCTTTGACTTTTTTCACATGTTTGGGGTCGACTATGATATGAAACGTGAATGTTTACCCTAAAATGCAAAAATTCGTGAGAAACAAAGGAAAGTCATCAAAAATATGAATTTTCATATAAAATATGTTTTTTTTCATCAAAGTTCAAACATTCATATGAAACATGGAAAAAGTGATATTCCATGAAAATTCACCTAACAAAGTCAACTTTCATCATTTTTCATCGAACTGGCTCGTTTCCTGCCTCAGTGCAGTGTGCTCTCTGCATTGTGCTTCTCTGGCGCTGAAAATGCGATTCCGCAAGTCTCAGCGCTCTACGAGCAAGGGAAAGCGGTTTTTCAGACAAACGCATGTGTGCAGCTGAAAGGGGCAGTTTTCTTTGACTTTTTTCACATGTTTGGGGTCGACTATGATATGAAACGTGAATGTTTACCCTAAAATGCAAAAATTCGTGAGAAACAAAGGAAAGTCATCAAAAATATGAATTTTCATATAAAATATGATTTTTTTCATCAAAGTTCAAAAATTCATATGAAACATGGAAAAAGTGATATTCCATGAAAATTCACCTAACAAAGTCAACTTTCATCATTTTTCATCGAACTGGCTCGTTTCCTGCCTCAGTGCAGTGTGCTCTCTGCATTGTGCTTCTCTGGCGCTGAAAATGCGATTCCGCAAGTCTCAGCGCTCTACGAGCAAGGGAAAGCGGTTTTTCAGACAAACGCATGTGTGCAGCTGAAAGGGGCAGTTTTCTTTGACTTTTTTCACATGTTTGGGGTCGACTATGATATGAAACGTGAATGTTTACCCTAAAATGCAAAAATTCGTGAGACACATAGGAAAGTCATCAAAAATATGAATTTTCATATAAAATATGATTTTTTTCATCAAAGTTCAAACAATCATATGAAACATGGAAAAAGTGATATTCCATGAAAATTCACCTAACAAAGTCAACTTTCATCATTTTTCATCGAACTGGCTCGTTTCCTGCCTCAGTGCAGTGTGCTCTCTGCATTGTGCTTCTCTGGCGCTGAAAATGCGATTCCGCAAGTCTCAGCGCTCTACGAGCAAGGGAAAGCGGTTTTTCAGACAAACGCATGTGTGCAGCTGAAAGGGGCAGTTTTCTTTGACTTTTTTCACATGTTTGGGGTCGACTATGATATGAAACGTGAATGTTTACCCTAAAATGCAAAAATTCGTGAGACACATAGGAAAGTCATCAAAAATATGAATTTTCATATAAAATATGTTTTTTTTCATCAAAGTTCAAACATTCATATGAAACATGGAAAAAGTGATATTCCATGAAAATTCACCTAACAAAGTCAACTTTCATCATTTTTCATCGAACTGGCTCGTTTCCTGCCTCAGTGCAGTGTGCTCTCTGCATTGTGCTTCTCTGGCGCTGAAAATGCGATTCCGCAAGTCTCAGCGCTCTACGAGCAAGGGAAAGCGGTTTTTCAGACAAACGCATGTGTGCAGCTGAAAGGGGCAGTTTTCTTTGACTTTTTTCACATGTTTGGGGTCGACTATGATATGAAACGTGAATGTTTACCCTAAAATGCAAAAATTCGTGAGAAACAAAGGAAAGTCATCAAAAATATGAATTTTCATATAAAATATGATTTTTTTCATCAAAGTTCAAACAATCATATGAAACATGGAAAAAGTGATATTCCATGAAAATTCACCTAACAAAGTCAACTTTCATCATTTTTCATCGAACTGGCTCGTTTCCTGCCTCAGTGCAGTGTGCTCTCTGCATTGTGCTTCTCTGGCGCTGAAAATGCGATTCCGCAAGTCTCAGCGCTCTACGAGCAAGGGAAAGCGGTTTTTCAGACAAACGCATGTGTGCAGCTGAAAGGGGCAGTTTTCTTTGACTTTTTTCACATGTTTGGGGTCGACTATGATATGAAACGTGAATGTTTACCCTAAAATGCAAAAATTCGTGAGACACATAGGAAAGTCATCAAAAATATGAATTTTCATATAAAATATGATTTTTTTCATCAAAGTTCAAACAATCATATGAAACATGGAAAAAGTGATATTCCATGAAAATTCACCTAACAAAGTCAACTTTCATCATTTTTCATCGAACTGGCTCGTTTCCTGCCTCAGTGCAGTGTGCTCTCTGCATTGTGCTTCTCTGGCGCTGAAAATGCGATTCCGCAAGTCTCAGCGCTCTACGAGCAAGGGAAAGCGGTTTTTCAGACAAACGCATGTGTGCAGCTGAAAGGGGCAGTTTTCTTTGACTTTTTTCACATGTTTGGGGTCGACTATGATATGAAACGTGAATGTTTACCCTAAAATGCAAAAATTCGTGAGAAACAAAGGAAAGTCATCAAAAATATGAATTTTCATATAAAATATGATTTTTTTCATCAAAGTTCAAAAATTCATATGAAACATGGAAAAAGTGATATTCCATGAAAATTCACCTAACAAAGTCAACTTTCATCATTTTTCATCGAACTGGCTCGTTTCCTGCCTCAGTGCAGTGTGCTCTCTGCATTGTGCTTCTCTGGCGCTGAAAATGCGATTCCGCAAGTCTCAGCGCTCTACGAGCAAGGGAAAGCGGTTTTTCAGACAAACGCATGTGTGCAGCTGAAAGGGGCAGTTTTCTTTGACTTTTTTCACATGTTTGGGGTCGACTATGATATGAAACGTGAATGTTTACCCTAAAATGCAAAAATTCGTGAGAAACAAAGGAAAGTCATCAAAAATATGAATTTTCATATAAAATATGTTTTTTTTCATCAAAGTTCAAACATTCATATGAAACATGGAAAAAGTGATATTCCATGAAAATTCACCTAACAAAGTCAACTTTCATCATTTTTCATCGAACTGGCTCGTTTCCTGCCTCAGTGCAGTGTGCTCTCTGCATTGTGCTTCTCTGGCGCTGAAAATGCGATTCCGCAAGTCTCAGCGCTCTACGAGCAAGGGAAAGCGGTTTTTCAGACAAACGCATGTGTGCAGCTGAAAGGGGCAGTTTTCTTTGACTTTTTTCACATGTTTGGGGTCGACTATGATATGAAACGTGAATGTTTACCCTAAAATGCAAAAATTCGTGAGACACATAGGAAAGTCATCAAAAATATGAATTTTCATATAAAATATGATTTTTTTCATCAAAGTTCAAACAATCATATGAAACATGGAAAAAGTGATATTCCATGAAAATTCACCTAACAAAGTCAACTTTCATCATTTTTCATCGAACTGGCTCGTTTCCTGCCTCAGTGCCGTGTGCTCTCTGCATTGTGCTTCTCTGGCGCTGAAAATGCGATTCCGCAAGTCTCAGCGCTCTACGAGCAAGGGAAAGCGGTTTTTCAGACAAACGCATGTGTGCAGCTGAAAGGGGCAGTTTTCTTTGACTTTTTTCACATGTTTGGGGTCGACTATGATATGAAACGTGAATGTTTACCCTAAAATGCAAAAATTCGTGAGACACATAGGAAAGTCATCAAAAATATGAATTTTCATATAAAATATGATTTTTTTCATCAAAGTTCAAACAATCATATGAAACATGGAAAAAGTGATATTCCATGAAAATTCACCTAACAAAGTCAACTTTCATCATTTTTCATCGAACTGGCTCGTTTCCTGCCTCAGTGCAGTGTGCTCTCTGCATTGTGCTTCTCTGGCGCTGAAAATGCGATTCCGCAAGTCTCAGCGCTCTACGAGCAAGGGAAAGCGGTTTTTCAGACAAACGCATGTGTGCAGCTGAAAGGGGCAGTTTTCTTTGACTTTTTTCACATGTTTGGGGTCGACTATGATATGAAACGTGAATGTTTACCCTAAAATGCAAAAATTCGTGAGAAACAAAGGAAAGTCATCAAAAATATGAATTTTCATATAAAATATGTTTTTTTTCATCAAAGTTCAAACATTCATATGAAACATGGAAAAAGTGATATTCCACGCAAATTCACCTAACAAAGTCAACTTTCATCATTTTTCATCGAACTGGCTCGTTTCCTGCCTCAGTGCAGTGTGCTCTCTGCATTGTGCTTCTCTGGCGCTGAAAATGCGATTCCGCAAGTCTCAGCGCTCTACGAGCAAGGGAAAGCGGTTTTTCAGACAAACGCATGTGTGCAGCTGAAAGGGGCAGTTTTCTTTGACTTTTTTCACATGTTTGGGGTCGACTATGATATGAAACGTGAATGTTTACCCTAAAATGCAAAAATTCGTGAGACACATAGGAAAGTCATCAAAAATATGAATTTTCATATAAAATATGATTTTTTTCATCAAAGTTCAAACAATCATATGAAACATGGAAAAAGTGATATTCCATGAAAATTCACCTAACAATGTCAACTTTCATCATTTTTCATCGAACTGGCTCGTTTCCTGCCTCAGTGCCGTGTGCTCTCTGCATTGTGCTTCTCTGGCGCTGAAAATGCGATTCCGCAAGTCTCAGCGCTCTACGAGCAAGGGAAAGCGGTTTTTCAGACAAACTCATGTGTGCAGCTGAAAGGGGCAGTTTTCTTTGACTTTTTTCACATGTTTGGGGTCGACTATGATATGAAACGTGAATGTTTACCCTAAAATGCAAAAATTCGTGAGAAACAAAGGAAAGTCATCAAAAATATGAATTTTCATATAAAATATGATTTTTTTCATCAAAGTTCAAACATTCATATGAAACATGGAAAAAGTGATATTCCATGAAAATTCACCTAACAAAGTCAACTTTCATCATTTTTCATCGAACTGGCTCGTTTCCTGCCTCAGTGCAGTGTGCTCTCTGCATTGTGCTTCTCTGGCGCTGAAAATGCGATTCCGCAAGTCTCAGCGCTCTACGAGCAAGGGAAAGCGGTTTTTCAGACAAACGCATGTGTGCAGCTGAAAGGGGCAGTTTTCTTTGACTTTTTTCACATGTTTGGGGTCGACTATGATATGAAACGTGAATGTTTACCCTAAAATGCAAAAATTCGTGAGACACATAGGAAAGTCATCAAAAATATGAATTTTCATATAAAATATGATTTTTTTCATCAAAGTTCAAACAATCATATGAAACATGGAAAAAGTGATATTCCATGAAAATTCACCTAACAAAGTCAACTTTCATCATTTTTCATCGAACTGGCTCGTTTCCTGCCTCAGTGCCGTGTGCTCTCTGCATTGTGCTTCTCTGGCGCTGAAAATGCGATTCCGCAAGTCTCAGCGCTCTACGAGCAAGGGAAAGCGGTTTTTCAGACAAACGCATGTGTGCAGCTGAATGGGGCAGTTTTCTTTGACTTTTTTCACATGTTTGGGGTCGACTATGATATGAAACGTGAATGTTTACCCTAAAATACAAAAATTCGTGAGAAACAAAGGAAAGTCATCAAAAATATGAATTTTCATATAAAATATGATTTTTTTCATCAAAGTTCAAACAATCATATGAAACATGGAAAAAGTGATATTCCATGAAAATTCACCTAACAAAGTCAACTTTCATCATTTTTCATCGAACTGGCTCGTTTCCTGCCTCAGTGCAGTGTGCTCTCTGCATTGTGCTTCTCTGGCGCTGAAAATGCGATTCCGCAAGTCTCAGCGCTCTACGAGCAAGGGAAAGCGGTTTTTCAGACAAACGCATGTGTGCAGCTGAAAGGGGCAGTTTTCTTTGACTTTTTTCACATGTTTGGGGTCGACTATGATATGAAACGTGAATGTTTACCCTAAAATGCAAAAATTCGTGAGAAACAAAGGAAAGTCATCAAAAATATGAATTTTCATATAAAATATGTTTTTTTTCATCAAAGTTCAAACATTCATATGAAACATGGAAAAAGTGATATTCCACGCAAATTCACCTAACAAAGTCAACTTTCATCATTTTTCATCGAACTGGCTCGTTTCCTGCCTCAGTGCAGTGTGCTCTCTGCATTGTGCTTCTCTGGCGCTGAAAATGCGATTCCGCAAGTCTCAGCGCTCTACGAGCAAGGGAAAGCGGTTTTTCAGACAAACGCATGTGTGCAGCTGAAAGGGGCAGTTTTCTTTGACTTTTTTCACATGTTTGGGGTCGACTATGATATGAAACGTGAATGTTTACCCTAAAATGCAAAAATTCGTGAGAAACAAAGGAAAGTCATCAAAAATATGAATTTTCATATAAAATATGATTTTTTTCATCAAAGTTCAAAAATTCATATGAAACATGGAAAAAGTGATATTCCATGAAAATTCACCTAACAAAGTCAACTTTCATCATTTTTCATCGAACTGGCTCGTTTCCTGCCTCAGTGCAGTGTGCTCTCTGCATTGTGCTTCTCTGGCGCTGAAAATGCGATTCCGCAAGTCTCAGCGCTCTACGAGCAAGGGAAAGCGGTTTTTCAGACAAACGCATGTGTGCAGCTGAAAGGGGCAGTTTTCTTTGACTTTTTTCACATGTTTGGGGTCGACTATGATATGAAACGTGAATGTTTACCCTAAAATGCAAAAATTCGTGAGAAACAAAGGAAAGTCATCAAAAATATGAATTTTCATATAAAATATGATTTTTTTCATCAAAGTTCAAACAATCATATGAAACATGGAAAAAGTGATATTCCATGAAAATTCACCTAACAAAGTCAACTTTCATCATTTTTCATCGAACTGGCTCGTTTCCTGCCTCAGTGCCGTGTGCTCTCTGCATTGTGCTTCTCTGGCGCTGAAAATGCGATTCCGCAAGTCTCAGCGCTCTACGAGCAAGGGAAAGCGGTTTTTCAGACAAACGCATGTGTGCAGCTGAAAGGGGCAGTTTTCTTTGACTTTTTTCACATGTTTGGGGTCGACTATGATATGAAACGTGAATGTTTACCCTAAAATGCAAAAATTCGTGAGACACATAGGAAAGTCATCAAAAATATGAATTTTCATATAAAATATGATTTTTTTCATCAAAGTTCAAACAATCATATGAAACATGGAAAAAGTGATATTCCATGAAAATTCACCTAACAAAGTCAACTTTCATCATTTTTCATCGAACTGGCTCGTTTCCTGCCTCAGTGCCGTGTGCTCTCTGCATTGTGCTTCTCTGGCGCTGAAAATGCGATTCCGCAAGTCTCAGCGCTCTACGAGCAAGGGAAAGCGGTTTTTCAGACAAACGCATGTGTGCAGCTGAATGGGGCAGTTTTCTTTGACTTTTTTCACATGTTTGGGGTCGACTATGATATGAAACTTGAATGTATACCCTAAAATACAAAAATTCGTGAGAAACAAAGGAAAGTCATCAAAAATATGAATTTTCATATAAAATATGATTTTATTCATCAATGTTCAAAAATTCATATGAAACATGGAAAAAGTGATATTCCATGAAAATTCACCTAACAAAGTCAACTTTCATCATTTTTCATCGAACTGGCTCGTTTCCTGCCTCAGTGCAGTGTGCTCTCTGCATTGTGCTTCTCTGGCGCTGATATTGCGATTCCGCAAGTCTCAGCGCTCTACGAGCAAGGGAAAGCGGTTTTTCAGACAAACGCATGTGTGCAGCTGAAAGGGGTAGTTTTCTTTGACTTTTTTCACATGTTTGGGGTCGAATATGATATGAAACGTGAATGTTTACCCTAAAATGCAAAAATTCGTGAGAAACAAAGGAAAGTCATCAAAAATATGAATTTTCATATAAAATATGTTTTTTTTCATTTAAGTACAAACATTCATATGAAACATGGAAAAAGTGATATTCCACGAAAATTCACCTAACAAAGTCAACTTTCATCATTTTTCATCGAACTGGCTCGTTTCCTGCCTCAGTGCAGTGTGCTCTCTGCATTGTGCTTCTCTGGCGCTGAAAATGCGATTCCGCAAGTCTCAGCGCTCTACGAGCAAGGGAAAGCGGTTTTTCAGACAAACGCATGTGTGCAGCTGAAAGGGGCAGTTTTCTTTGACTTTTTTCACATGTTTGGGGTCGCCTATGATATGAAACGTGAATGTTTACCCTAAAATGCAAAAATTCGTGAGAAACAAAGGAAAGTCATCAAAAATATGAATTTTCATATAAAATATGATTTTTTTCATCAAAGTTCAAACAATCATATGAAACATGGAAAAAGTGATATTCCATGAAAATTCACCTAACAATGTCAACTTTCATCATTTTTCATCGAACTGGCTCGTTTCCTGCCTCAGTGCCGTGTGCTCTCTGCATTGTGCTTCTCTGGCGCTGAAAATGCGATTCCGCAAGTCTCAGCGCTCTACGAGCAAGGGAAAGCGGTTTTTCAGACAAACGCATGTGTGCAGCTGAAAGGGGCAGTTTTCTTTGACTTTTTTCACATGTTTGGGGTCGACTATGATATGAAACGTGAATGTTTACCCTAAAATGCAAAAATTCGTGAGACACATAGGAAAGTCATCAAAAATATGAATTTTCATATAAAATATGATTTTTTTCGTCAAAGTTCAAACAATCAAATGAAATATGGAAAAAGTGATATTCCATGAAAATTCACCTAACAAAGTCAACTTTCATCATTTTCCATCGAACTGGCTCGTTTCCTGCCTCAGTGCAGTGTGCTCTCTGCATTGTGCTTCTCTGGCGCTGAAAATGCGATTCCGCAAGTCTCAGCGCTCTGCGAGCAAGGGAAAGCGGTTTTTCAGACAAACGCATGTGTGCATCTGAAAGGGGCAGTTTTCTTTGACTTTTTTCACATGTTTGGGGTCGACTATGATATGAAACGTGAATGTTTACCCTAAAATGCAAAAATTCGTGAGACACATAGGAAAGTCATCAAAAATATGAATTTTCATATAAAATATGATTTTTTTCATCAAAGTTCAAACAATCATATGAAACATGGAAAAAGTGATATTCCATGAAAATTCACCTAACAATTTCTACTTTCATCATTTTTCATCGAACTGGCTCGTTTCCTGCCTCAGTGCCGTGTGCTCTCTGCATTGTGCTTCTCTGGCGCTGAAAATGCGATTCCGCAAGTATCAGCGCTCTACGAGCAAGGGAAAGCGGTTTTTCAGACAAACGCATGTGTGCAGCTGAAAGGGGCAGTTTTCTTTGACTTTTTTCACATGTTTGGGGTCGAATATGATATGAAACGTGAATGTTTACCCTAAAATGCAAAAATTCGTAGGAAACAAAGGAAAGTCATCAAAAATATGAATTTTCATATAAAATATGTTTTTTTTCATTTAAGTACAAACATTCATATGAAACATGGAAAAAGTGATATTCCACGAAAATTCACCTAACAAAGTCAACTTTCATCATTTTTCATCGAACTGGCTCGTTTCCTGCCTCAGTGCAGTGTGCTCTCTGCATTGTGCTTCTCTGGCGCTGATATTGCGATTCCGCAAGTCTCAGCGCTCTACGAGCAAGGGAAAGCGGTTTTTCAGACAAACGCATGTGTGCAGCTGAAAGGGGCAGTTTTCTTTGACTTTTTTCACATGTTTGGGGTCGACTATGATATGAAACGTGAATGTTTACCCTAAAATGCAAAAATTCGTGAGACACATAGGAAAGTCATCAAAAATATGAATTTTCATATAAAATATGATTTTTTTCATCAAAGTTCAAACAATCATATGAAACATGGAAAAAGTGATATTCCATGAAAATTCACCTAACAAAGTCAACTTTCATTATTTTTCATCGAACTGGCTCGTTTCCTGCCTCAGTGCCGTGTGCTCTCTGCATTGTGCTTCTCTGGCGCTGAAAATGCGATTCCGCAAGTATCAGCGCTCTACGAGCAAGGGAAAGCGGTTTTTCAGACAAACGCATGTGTGCAGCTGAAAGGGGTAGTTTTCTTTGACTTTTTTCACATGTTTGGGGTCGAATATGATATGAAACGTGAATGTTTACCCTAAAATGCAAAAATTCGTAGGAAACAAAGGAAAGTCATCAAAAATATGAATTTTCATATAAAATATGTTTTTTTTCATCAATGTTCAAAAATTCATATGAAACATGGAAAAAGTGATATTCCACGAAAATTCACCTAACAAAGTCAACTTTCATCATTTTTCATCGAACTGGCTCGTTTCCTGCCTCAGTGCAGTGTGCTCTCTGCATTGTGCTTCTCTGGCGCTGATATTGCGATTCCGCAAGTCTCAGCGCTCTACGAGCAAGGGAAAGCGGTTTTTCAGACAAACGCATGTGTGCAGCTGAAAGGGGCAGTTTTCTTTGACCTTTTTTCACATGTTTGGGGTCGACTATGATATGAAACGTGAATGTTTACCCTAAAATGCAAAAATTCGTGAGAAACAAAGGAAAGTCATCAAAAATATGAATTTTCATATAAAATATGATTTTTTTCATCAAAGTTCAAAAATTCATATGAAACATGGAAAAAGTGATATTCCATGAAAATTCACCTAACAAAGTCAACTTTCATCATTTTTCATCGAACTGGCTCGTTTCCTGCCTCAGTGCCGTGTGCTCTCTGCATTGTGCTTCTCTGGCGCTGAAAATGCGATTCCGCAAGTCTCAGCGCTCTACGAGCAAGGGAAAGCGGTTTTTCAGACAAACGCATGTGTGCAGCTGAATGGGGCAGTTTTCTTTGACTTTTTTCACATGTTTGGGGTCGACTATGATATGAAACTTGAATGTATACCCTAAAATACAAAAATTCGTGAGAAACAAAGGAAAGTCATCAAAAATATGAATTTTCATATAAAATATGATTTTATTCATCAATGTTCAAAAATTCATATGAAACATGGAAAAAGTGATATTCCATGAAAATTCACCTAACAAAGTCAACTTTCAGCATTTTTCATCGAACTGGCTCGTTTCCTGCCTCAGTGCAGTGTGCTCTCTGCATTGTGCTTCTCTGGCGCTGATATTGCGATTACGCAAGTCTCAGCGCTCTACGAGCAAGGGAAAGCGGTTTTTCAGACAAACGCATGTGTGCAGCTGAAAGGGGCAGTTTTCTTTGACTTTTTTCACATGTTTGGGGTCGAATATGATATGAAACGTGAATGTTTACCCTAAAATGCAAAAATTCGTAGGAAACAAAGGAAAGTCATCAAAAATATGAATTTTCATATAAAATATGTTTTTTTTCATTTAAGTACAAACATTCATATGAAACATGGAAAAAGTGATATTCCACGAAAATTCACCTAACAAAGTCAACTTTCATCATTTTTCATCGAACTGGCTCGTTTCCTGCCTCAGTGCAGTGTGCTCTCTGCATTGTGCTTCTCTGGCGCTGAAAATGCGATTCCGCAAATCTCAGCGCTCTACGAGCAAGGGAAAGCGGTTTTTCAGACAAACGCATGTGTGCAGCTGAATGGGGCAGTTTTCTTTGACTTTTTTCACATGTTTGGGGTCGACTATGATATGAAACTTGAATGTATACCCTAAAATACAAAAATTCGTGAGAAACAAAGGAAAGTCATCAAAAATATGAATTTTCATATAAAATATGATTTTATTCATCAATGTTCAAAAATTCATATGAAACATGGAAAAAGTGATATTCCATGAAAATTCACCTAACAAAGTCAACTTTCAGCATTTTTCATCGAACTGGCTCGTTTCCTGCCTCAGTGCAGTGTGCTCTCTGCATTGTGCTTCTCTGGCGCTGATATTGCGATTCCGCAAGTCTCAGCGCTCTACGAGCAAGGGAAAGCGGTTTTTCAGACAAACGCATGTGTGCAGCTGAAAGGGGCAGTTTTCTTTGACTTTTTTCACATGTTTGGGGTCGAATATGATATGAAACGTGAATGTTTACCCTAAAATGCAAAAATTCGTAGGAAACAAAGGAAAGTCATCAAAAATATGAATTTTCATATAAAATATGTTTTTTTTCATTTAAGTACAAACATTCATATGAAACATGGAAAAAGTGATATTCCACGAAAATTCACCTAACAAAGTCAACTTTCATCATTTTTCATCGAACTGGCTCGTTTCCTGCCTCAGTGCAGTGTGCTCTCTGCATTGTGCTTCTCTGGCGCTGAAAATGCGATTCCGCAAGTCTCAGCGCTCTACGAGCAAGGGAAAGCGGTTTTTCAGACAAACGCATGTGTGCAGCTGAAAGGGGCAGTTTTCTTTGACTTTTTTCACATGTTTGGGGTCGACTATGATATGAAACGTGAATGTTTACCCTAAAATGCAAAAATTCGTGAGAAACAAAGGAAAGTCATCAAAAATATGAATTTTCATATAAAATATGATTTTTTTTCATCAAAGTTCAAACAATCATATGAAACATGGAAAAAGTGATATTCCATGAAAATTCACCTAACAAAGTCAACTTTCATCATTTTTCATCGAACTGGCTCGTTTCCTGCCTCAGTGCCGTGTGCTCTCTGCATTGTGCTTCTCTGGCGCTGAAAATGCGATTCCGCAAGTCTCAGCGCTCTACGAGCAAGGGAAAGCGGTTTTTCAGACAAACGCATGTGTGCAGCTGAAAGGGGCAGTTTTCTTTGACTTTTTTCACATGTTTGGGGTCGACTATGATATGAAACGTGAATGTTTACCCTAAAATGCAAAAATTCGTGAGAAACAAAGGAAAGTCATCAAAAATATGAATTTTCATATAAAATATGATTTTTTTCGTCAAAGTTCAAACAATCAAATGAAACATGGAAAAAGTGATATTCCATGAAAATTCACCTAACAAAGTCAACTTTCATCATTTTCCATCGAACTGGCTCGTTTCCTGCCTCAGTGCAGTGTGCTCTCTGCATTGTGCTTCTCTGGCGCTGAAATTGCGATTCCGCAAGTCTCAGCGCTCTACGAGCAAGGGAAAGCGGTTTTTCAGACAAACGCATGTGTGCAGCTGAAAGGGGCAGTTTTCTTTGACTTTTTTCACATGTTTGGGGTCGACTATGATATGAAACTTGAATGTATACCCTAAAATACAAAAATTCGTGAGAAACAAAGGAAAGTCATCAAAAATATGAATTTTCATATAAAATATGTTTTTTTTCATCAAAGTTCAAACAATCATATGAAACATGGAAAAAGTGATATTCCATGAAAATTCACCTAACAAAGTCAACTTTCATTATTTTTCATCGAACTGGCTCGTTTCCTGCCTCAGTGCAGTGTGCTCTCTGCATTGTGCTTCTCTGGCGCTGAAAATGCGATTCCGCAAGTCTCAGCGCTCTACGAGCAAGGGAAAGCGGTTTTTCAGACAAACGCATGTGTGCAGCTGAAAGGGGCAGTTTTCTTTGACTTTTTTCACATGTTTGGGGTCGACTATGATATGAAACGTGAATGTTTACCCTAAAATGCAAAAATTCGTGAGAAACAAAGGAAAGTCATCAAAAATATGAATTTTCATATAAAATATGATTTTTTTCATCAAAGTTCAAAAATTCATATGAAACATGGAAAAAGTGATATTCCATGAAAATTCACCTAACAAAGTCAACTTTCATCATTTTTCATCGAACTGGCTCGTTTCCTGCCTCAGTGCAGTGTGCTCTCTGCATTGTGCTTCTCTGGCGCTGAAATTGCGATTCCGCAAGTCTCAGCGCTCTACGAGCAAGGGAAAGCGGTTGTTCAGACAAACGCATGTGTGCAGCTGAAAGGGGCAGTTTTCTTTGACTTTTTTCACAAGTTTGGGGTCGACTATGATATGAAACGTGAATGTTTACCCTAAAATGCAAAAATTCGTGAGACACATAGGAAAGTCATCAAAAATATGAATTTTCATATAAAATATGATTTTTTTCATCAAAGTTCAAACAATCATATGAAACATGGAAAAAGTGATATTCCATGTAAATTCACCTAACAAAGTCAACTTTCATCATTTTTCATCGAACTGGCTCGTTTCCTGCCTCAGTGCCGTGTGCTCTCTGCATTGTGCTTCTCTGGCGCTGAAAATGCGATTCCGCAAGTCTCAGCGCTCTACGAGCAAGGGAAAGCGGTTTTTCAGACAAACTCATGTGTGCAGCTGAAAGGGGCAGTTTTCTTTGACTTTTTTCACACGTTTGGGGTCGAATATGATATGAAACGTGAATGTTTACCCTAAAATGCAAAAATTCGTGAGACACATAGGAAAACTCATCAAAAATATGAATTTTCATATAAAATATGATTTTTTTCATCAAAGTTCAAACAATCATATGAAACATGGAAAAAGTGATATTCCATGAAAATTCACCTAACAAAGTCAACTTTCATTATTTTTCATCGAACTGGCTCGTTTCCTGCCTCAGTGCCGTGTGCTCTCTGCATTGTGCTTCTCTGGCGCTGAAAATGCGATTCCGCAAGTCTCAGCGGTCTACGAGCAAGGGAAAGCGGTTTTTCAGACAAACGCATGTGTGCAGCTGAATGGGGCAGTTTTCTTTGACTTTTTTCACATGTTTGGGGTCGACTATGATATGAAACGTGAATGTTTACCCTAAAATGCAAAAATTCGTGAGAAACAAAGGAAAGTCATCAAAAATATGAATTTTCATATAAAATATGATTTTTTTCATCAAAGTTCAAACAATCATAAGAAACATGGAAAAAGTGATATTCCATGAAAATTCACCTAACAAAGTCAACTTTCATCATTTTTCATCGAACTGGCTCGTTTCCTGCCTCAGTGCCGTGTGCTCTCTGCATTGTGCTTCTCTGGCGCTGAAAATGCGATTCCGCAAGTCTCAGCGCTCTACGAGCAAGGGAAAGCGGTTTTTCAGACAAACGCATGTGTGCAGCTGAAAGGGGCAGTTTTCTTTGACTTTTTTCACATGTTTGGGGTCGACTATGATATGAAACGTGAATGTTTGCCCTAAAATGCAAAAATTCGTGAGACACATAGGAAAGTCATCAAAAATATGAATTTTCATATAAAATATGATTTTGTTCATCAAAGTTCAAACAATCATATGAAACATGGAAAAAGTGATATTCCATGAAAATTCACCTAACAAAGTCAACTTTCATTATTTTTCAACGAACTGGCTCGTTTCCTGCCTCAGTGCAGTGTGCTCTCTGCATTGTGCTTCTCTGGCGCTGAAAATGCGATTCCGCAAGTCTCAGCGCTCTACGAGCAAGGGAAAGCGGTTTTTCAGACAAACGCATGTGTGCAGCTGAATGGGGCAGTTTTCTTTGACTTTTTTCACATGTGTGGGGTCGACTATGATATGAAACTTGAATGTATACCCTAAAATACAAAAATTCGAGAGAAACAAAGGAAAGTCATCAAAAATATGAATTTTCATATAAAATATGATTTTATTCATCAATGTTCAAAAATTCATATGAAACATGGAAAAAGTGATATTCCATGAAAATTCACCTAACAAAGTCAACTTTCATCATTTTTCATCGAACTGGCTCGTTTCCTTCCTCAGTGCAGTGTGCTCTCTGCATTGTGCTTCTCTGGCGCTGATATTGCGATTCCGCAAGTCTCAGCGCTCTACGAGCAAGGGAAAGCGGTTTTTCAGACAAACGCATGTGTGCAGCTGAAAGGGGTAGTTTTCTTTGACTTTTTTCACATGTTTGGGGTCGAATATGATATGAAACGTGAATGTTTACCCTAAAATGCAAAAATTCGTGAGAAACAAAGGAAAGTCATCAAAAATATGAATTTTCATATAAAATATGTTTTTTTTCATTTAAGTACAAACATTCATATGAAACATGGAAAAAGTGATATTCCACGAAAATTCACCTAACAAAGTCAACTTTCATCATTTTTCATCGAACTGGCTCGTTTCCTGCCTCAGTGCAGTGTGCTCTCTGCATTGTGCTTCTCTGGCGCTGAAAATGCGATTCCGCAAGTCTCAGCGCTCTACGAGCAAGGGAAAGCGGTTTTTCAGACAAACGCATGTGTGCAGCTGAAAGGGGCAGTTTTCTTTGACTTTTTTCACATGTTTGGGGTCGACTATGATATGAAACGTGAATGTTTACCCTAAAATGCAAAAATTCGTGAGAAACAAAGGAAAGTCATCAAAAATATGAATTTTCATATAAAATATGATTTTTTTCATCAAAGTTCAAAAATTCATATGAAACATGGAAAAAGTGATATTCCATGAAAATTCACTTAACAAAGTCAACTTTCATCATTTTTCATCGAACTGACTCGGTTCCTGTCTCAGTGCAGTGTGCTCTCTGCATTGTGCTTCTCTGGCGCTGAAATTACGATTCCGCAAGTCTCAGCGCTCTACGAGCAAGGGAAAGCGGTTTTTCAGACAAACGCATGTGTGCAGCTGAAAGGGGCAGTTTTCTCTGACTTTTTTCACATGTTTGGGGTCGACTATGATATGAAACGTGAATGTTTACCCTAAAATGCAAAAATTCGTGAGACACATAGGAAAGTCATCAAAAATATGAATTTTCATATAAAATATGATTTTTTTCATCAAAGTTCAAACAATCATATGAAACATGGAAAAAGTGATATTCCATGAAAATTCACCTAACAATGTCAACTTTCATCATTTTTCATCGAACTGGCTCGTTTCCTGCCTCAGTGCCGTGTGCTCTCTGCATTGTGCTTCTCTGGCGCTGAAAATGCGATTCCGCAAGTCTCAGCGCTCTACGAGCAAGGGAAAGCGGTTTTTCAGACAAACGCATGTGTGCAGCTGAATGGGGCAGTTTTCTTTGAATTTTTCACATGTGTGGGGTCGACTATGATATGAAACTTGAATGTATACCCTAAAATACAAAAATTCGTGAGAAACAAAGGAAAGTCATCAAAAATATGAATTTTCATATAAAATATGATTTTATTCATCAAAGTTCAAAAATTCATATGAAACATGGAAAAAGTGATATTCCATGAAAATTCACCTAACAAAGTCAACTTTCATCATTTTTCATCGAACTGGCTCGTTTCCTTCCTCAGTGCAGTGTGCTCTCTGCATTGTGCTTCTCTGGCGCTGATATTGCGATTCCGCAAGTCTCAGCGCTCTACGAGCAAGGGAAAGCGGTTTTTCAGACAAACGCATGTGTGCAGCTGAAAGGGGTAGTTTTCTTTGACTTTTTTCACATGTTTGGGGTCGAATATGATATGAAACGTGAATGTTTACCCTAAAATGCAAAAATTCGTGAGAAACAAAGGAAAGTCATCAAAAATATGAATTTTCATATAAAATATGTTTTTTTTCATTTAAGTACAAACATTCATATGAAACATGGAAAAAGTGATATTCCACGAAAATTCACCTAACAAAGTCAACTTTCATCATTTTTCATCGAACTGGCTCGTTTCCTGCCTCAGTGCAGTGTGCTCTCTGCATTGTGCTTCTCTGGCGCTGAAAATGCGATTCCGCAAGTCTCAGCGCTCTACGAGCAAGGGAAAGCGGTTTTTCAGACAAACGCATGTGTGCAGCTGAAAGGGGCAGTTTTCTTTGACTTTTTTCACATGTTTGGGGTCGACTATGATATGAAACGTGAATGTTTACCCTAAAATGCAAAAATTAGTGAGAAACAAAGGAAAGTCATCAAAAATATGAATTTTCATATAAAATATGATTTTTTTCATCAAAGTTCAAAAATTCATATGAAACATGGAAAAAGTGATATTCCATGAAACTTCACCTAACAAAGTCAACTTTCATCATTTTCCATCGAACTGGCTCGGTTCCTGCCTCAGTGCAGTGTGCTCTCTGCATTGTGCTTCTCTGGCGCTGAAATTGCGATTCCGCAAGTCTCAGCGCTCTACGAGCAAGGGAAAGCGGTTTTTCAGACAAACGCATGTGTGCATCTGAAAGGGGCAGTTTTCTTTGACTTTTTTCACATGTTTGGGGTCGACTATGATATGAAACGTGAATGTTTACCCTAAAATGCAAAAATTCGTGAGAAACAAAGGAAAGTCATCAAAAATATGAATTTTCATATAAAATATGATTTTTTTCATCAATGTTCAAAAATTCATATGAAACATGGAAAAAGTGATATTCCATGAAAATTCACCTAACAAAGTCAACTTTCATCATTTTTCATCGAACTGGCTCGTTTCCTGCCTCAGTGAAGTGTGCTCTCTGCATTGTGCTTCTCTGGCGCCGAAATTGCGATTCCGCAAGTCTCAGCGCTCTACGAGCAAGGGAAAGCGGTTTTTCAGACAAACGCATGTGTGCAGCTGAAAGGGGCAGTTTTCTTTGACTTTTTTCACATGTTTGGGGTCGATTATGATATGAAACGTGAATGTTTACCCTAAAATGCAAAAGTTCGTGAGACACATAGGAAAGTCATCAAAAATATGAATTTTCATATAAAATATGATTTTTTTCATCAAAGTTCAAACAATCATATGAAACATGGAAAAAGTGATATTCCATGAAAATTCACCTAACAAAGTCAACTTTCATCATTTTCCATCGAACTGGCTCGTTTCCTGCCTCAGTGCAGTGTGCTCTCTGCATTGTGCTTCTCTGGCGCTGAAATTGCGATTCCGCAAGTCTCAGCGCTCTACGAGCAAGGGAAAGCGGTTTTTCAGACAAACGCATGTGTGCATCTGAAAGGGGCAGTTTTCTTTGACTTTTTTCACATGTTTGGGGTCGACTATGATATGAAACGTGAATGTTTACCCTAAAATGCAAAAATTCGTGAGAAACAAAGGAAAGTCATCAAAAATATGAATTTTCATATAAAATATGATTTTTTTCATCAATGTTCAAAAATTCATATGAAACATGGAAAAAGTGATATTCCATGAAAATTCACCTAACAAAGTCAACTTTCATCATTTTTCATCGAACTGGCTCGTTTCCTGCCTCAGTGCAGTGTGCTCTCTGCATTGTGCTTCTCTGGCGCTGAAATTGCGATTCCGCAAGTCTCAGCGCTCTACGAGCAAGGGAAAGCGGTTTTTCAGACAAACGCATGTGTGCAGCTGAAAGGGGCAGTTTTCTTTGACTTTTTTCACAAGTTTGGGGTCGACTATGATATGAAACGTGAATGTTTACCCTCAAATGCAAAAGTTCGTGAGACACATAGGAAAGTCATCAAAAATATGAATTTTCATATAAAATATGATTTTTTTCATCAAAGTTCAAACAATCATATGAAACATGGAAAAAGTGATATTCCATGAAAATTCACCTAACAAAGTCAACTTTCATTATTTTTCATCGAACTGGCTCGTTTCCTGCCTCAGTGCCGTGTGCTCTCTGCATTGTGCTTCTCTGGCGCTGAAAATGCGATTCCGCAAGTCTCAGCGCTCTACGAGCAAGGGAAAGCGGTTTTTCAGACAAACGCATGTGTGCAGCTGAATGGGGCAGTTTTCTTTGACTTTTTTCACGTTTGGGGTCGAATATGATATGAAACGTGAATGTTTACCCTAAAATACAAAAATTCGTGAGAAACAAAGGAAAGTCATCAAAAATATGAATTTTCATATAAAATATGATTTTTTTCATCAATGTTCAAAAATTCATATGAAACATGGAAAAAGTGATATTCCATGAAAATTCACCTAACAAAGTCAACTTTCATTATTTTTCATCGAACTGGCTCGTTTCCTGCCTCAGTGCCGTGTGCTCTCTGCATTGTGCTTCTCTGGCGCTGAAAATGCGATTCCGCAAGTCTCAGCGCTCTACGAGCAAGGGAAAGCGGTTTTTCAGACAAACTCATGTGTGCAGCTGAAAGGGGGCAGTTTTCTTTGACTTTTTTCACATGTTTGGGGTCGACTATGATATGAAAAGTGAATGTTTACCCTAAAATGCAAAAATTCGTGAGACACATAAGAAAGTCATCAAAAATATGAATTTTCATATAAAATATGATTTTTTTCATCAAAGTTCAAACAATCATATGAAACATGGAAAAAGTGATATTCCACGAAAATTCACCTAACAAAGTCAACTTTCATCATTTTTCATCGAACTGGCTCGTTTCCTGCCTCAGTGCAGTGTGCTCTCTGCATTGTGCTTCTCTGGCGCTGAAAATGCGATTCCGCAAGTCTCAGCGCTCTACGAGCAAGGGAAAGCGGTTTTTCAGACAAACGCATGTGTGCAGCTGAAAGGGGCAGTTTTCTTTGACTTTTTTCACATGTTTGGGGTCGACTATGATATGAAACGTGAATGTTTACCCTAAAATGCAAAAATTCGTGAGAAACAAAGGAAAGTCATCAAAAATATGAATTTTCATTTAAAATATGTTTTTTTTCATCAAAGTACAAACATTCATATAAAATATGGAAAAAGTGATATTCCACGAAAATTCACCTAACAAAGTCAACTTTCATCATTTTTCATCGAACTGGCTCGTTTCCTGCCTCAGTGCAGTGTGCTCTCTGCATTGTGCTTCTCTGGCGCTGAAATTGCGATTCCGCAAGTCTCAGCGCTCTACGAGCAAGGGAAAGCGGTTTTTCAGACAAACGCATGTGTGCAGCTGAAAGGGGCAGTTTTCTTTGACTTTTTTCACATGTTTGGGGTCGACTATGATATGAAAAGTGAATGTTTACCCTAAAATGCAAAAATTCGTGAGACACATAAGAAAGTCATCAAAAATATGAATTTTCATATAAAATATGATTTTTTTCATCAAAGTTCAAACAATCATATGAAACATGGAAAAAGTGATATTCCACGAAAATTCACCTAACAAAGTCAACTTTCATCATTTTTCATCGAACTGGCTCGTTTCCTGCCTCAGTGCAGTGTGCTCTCTGCATTGTGCTTCTCTGGCGCTGAAAATGCGATTCCGCAAGTCTCAGCGCTCTACGAGCAAGGGAAAGCGGTTTTTCAGACAAACGCATGTGTGCAGCTGAAAGGGGCAGTTTTCTTTGACTTTTTTCACATGTTTGGGGTCGACTATGATATGAAACGTGAATGTTTACCCTAAAATGCAAAAATTCGTGAGAAACAAAGGAAAGTCATCAAAAATATGAATTTTCATATAAAATATGATTTTTTTCATCAAAGTTCAAAAATTCATATGAAACATGGAAAAAGTGATATTCCATGAAAATTCACCTAACAAAGTCAACTTTCATCATTTTTCATCGAACTGGCTCGGTTCCTGCCTCAGTGCAGTGTGCTCTCTGCATTGTGCTTCTCTGGCGCTGAAATTGCGATTCCGCAAGTCTCAGCGCTCTACGAGCAAGGGAAAGCGGTTTTTCAGACAAACGCATGTGTGCAGCTGAAAGGGGCAGTTTTCTTTGACTTTTTTCACAAGTTTGGGGTCGACTATGATATGAAACGTGAATGTTTACCCTAAAATGCAAAAATTCGTGAGACACATAGGAAAGTCATCAAAAATATGAATTTTCATATAAAATATGATTTTTTTCATCAAAGTTCAATCATATGAACATGGAAAAAGTGATATTCCATGAAAATTCACCTAACAAAGTCAACTTTCATCATTTTTCATCGAACTGGCTCGTTTCCTGCCTCAGTGCCGTGTGCTCTCTGCATTGTGCTTCTCTGGCGCTGAAAATGCGATTCCGCAAGTCTCAGCGCTCTACGAGCAAGGGAAAGCGGTTTTTCAGACAAACTCATGTGTGCAGCTGAAAGGGGCAGTTTTCTTTGACTTTTTTCACACGTTTGGGGTCGAATATGATATGAAACGTGAATGTTTACCCTAAAATGCAAAAATTCGTGAGACACATAGGAAACTCATCAAAAATATGAATTTTCATATAAAATATGATTTTTTTCATCAAAGTTCAAACAATCATATGAAACATGGAAAAAGTGATATTCCATGAAAATTCACCTAACAAAGTCAACTTTCATTATTTTTCATCGAACTGGCTCGTTTCCTGCCTCAGTGCCGTGTGCTCTCTGCATTGTGCTTCTCTGGCGCTGAAAATGCGATTCCGCAAGTCTTAGCGGTCTACGAGCAAGGGAAAGCGGTTTTTCAGACAAACGCATGGGTGCAGCTGAATGGGGCAGTTTTCTTTGACTTTTTTCACGTTTGGGGTCGACTATGATATGAAACTTGAATGTTTACCCTAAAATGCAAAAATTCGTGAGAAACAAAGGAAAGTCATCAAAAATATGAATTTTCATATAAAATATGATTTTTTTCATCAAAGTTCAAACAATCATAAGAAACATGGAAAAAGTGATATTCCATGAAAATTCACCTAACAAAGTCAACTTTCATCATTTTTCATCGAACTGGCTCGTTTCCTGCCTCAGTGCCGTGTGCTCTCTGCATTGTGCTTCTCTGGCGCTGAAAATGCGATTCCGCAAGTCTCAGCGCTCTACGAGCAAGGGAAAGCGGTTTTTCAGACAAACGCATGTGTGCAGCTGAAAGGGGCAGTTTTCTTTGACTTTTTTCACATGTTTGGGGTCGACTATGATATGAAACGTGAATGTTTACCCTAAAATGCAAAAATTCGTGAGAAACAAAGGAAAGTCATCAAAAATATGAATTTTCATATAAAATATGATTTTTTTTCATCAAAGTTCAAAAATTCATATGAAACATGGAAAAAGTGATATTCCATGAAAATTCACCTAACAAAGTCAACTTTCATCATTTTTCATCGAACTGGCTCGGTTCCTGCCTCAGTGCCGTGTGCTCTCTGCATTGTGCTTCTCTGGCGCTGAAATTGCGATTCCGCAAGTCTCAGCGCTCTACGAGCAAGGGAAAGCGGTTTTTCAGACAAACGCATGTGTGCAGCTGAAAGGGGCAGTTTTCTTTGACTTTTTTCACATGTTTGGGGTCGACTATGATATGAAACGTGAATGTTTACCCTAAAATGCAAAAATTAGTGAGAAACAAAGGAAAGTCATCAAAAATATGAATTTTCATATAAAATATGATTTTTTTCATCAAAGTTCAAAAATTCATATGAAACATGGAAAAAGTGATATTCCATGAAACTTCACCTAACAAAGTCAACTTTCATCATTTTCCATCGAACTGGCTCGGTTCCTGCCTCAGTGCAGTGTGCTCTCTGCATTGTGCTTCTCTGGCGCTGAAATTGCGATTCCGCAAGTCTCAGCGCTCTACGAGCAAGGGAAAGCGGTTTTTCAGACAAACGCATGTGTGCATCTGAAAGGGGCAGTTTTCTTTGACTTTTTTCACATGTTTGGGGTCGACTATGATATGAAACGTGAATGTTTACCCTAAAATGCAAAAATTCGTGAGAAACAAAGGAAAGTCATCAAAAATATGAATTTTCATATAAAATATGATTTTTTTCATCAATGTTCAAAAATTCATATGAAACATGGAAAAAGTGATATTCCATGAAAATTCACCTAACAAAGTCAACTTTCATCATTTTTCATCGAACTGGCTCGTTTCCTGCCTCAGTGAAGTGTGCTCTCTGCATTGTGCTTCTCTGGCGCCGAAATTGCGATTCCGCAAGTCTCAGCGCTCTACGAGCAAGGGAAAGCGGTTTTTCAGACAAACGCATGTGTGCAGCTGAAAGGGGCAGTTTTCTTTGACTTTTTTCACATGTTTGGGGTCGATTATGATATGAAACGTGAATGTTTACCCTAAAATGCAAAAGTTCGTGAGACACATAGGAAAGTCATCAAAAATATGAATTTTCATATAAAATATGATTTTTTTCATCAAAGTTCAAACAATCATATGAAACATGGAAAAAGTGATATTCCATGAAAATTCACCTAACAAAGTCAACTTTCATCATTTTCCATCGAACTGGCTCGTTTCCTGCCTCAGTGCAGTGTGCTCTCTGCATTGTGCTTCTCTGGCGCTGAAATTGCGATTCCGCAAGTCTCAGCGCTCTACGAGCAAGGGAAAGCGGTTGTTCAGACAAACGCATGTGTGCATCTGAAAGGGGCAGTTTTCTTTGACTTTTTTCACATGTTTGGGGTCGACTATGATATGAAACGTGAATGTTTACCCTAAAATGCAAAAATTCGTGAGAAACAAAGGATAGTCATCAAAAATATGAATTTTCATATAAAATATGATTTTTTTCATCAATGTTCAAAAATTCATATGAAACATGGAAAAAGTGATATTCCATGAAAATTCACCTAACAAAGTCAACTTTCATCATTTTTCATCGAACTGGCTCGTTTCCTGCCTCAGTGCAGTGTGCTCTCTGCATTGTGCTTCTCTGGCGCTGAAATTGCGATTCCGCAAGTCTCAGCGCTCTACGAGCAAGGGAAAGCGGTTTTTCAGACAAACGCATGTGTGCAGCTGAAAGGGGCAGTTTTCTTTGACTTTTTTCACAAGTTTGGGGTCGACTATGATATGAAACGTGAATGTTTACCCTCAAATGCAAAAGTTCGTGAGACACATAGGAAAGTCATCAAAAATATGAATTTTCATATAAAATATGATTTTTTTCATCAAAGTTCAAACAATCATATGAAACATGGAAAAAGTGATATTCCATGAAAATTCACCTAACAAAGTCAACTTTCATTATTTTTCATCGAACTGGCTCGTTTCCTGCCTCAGTGCCGTGTGCTCTCTGCATTGTGCTTCTCTGGCGCTGAAAATGCGATTCCGCAAGTCTCAGCGCTCTACGAGCAAGGGAAAGCGGTTTTTTAGACAAACGCATGTGTGCAGCTGAATGGGGCAGTTTTCTTTGACTTTTTTCACGTTTGGGGTCGAATATGATATGAAACGTGAATGTTTACCCTAAAATACAAAAATTCGTGAGAAACAAAGGAAAGTCATCAAAAATATGAATTTTCATATAAAATATGATTTTTTTCATCAATGTTCAAAAATTCATATGAAACATGGAAAAAGTGATATTCCATGAAAATTCACCTAACAAAGTCAACTTTCATTATTTTTCATCGAACTGGCTCGTTTCCTGCCTCAGTGCCGTGTGCTCTCTGCATTGTGCTTCTCTGGCGCTGAAAATGCGATTCCGCAAGTCTCAGCGCTCTACGAGCAAGGGAAAGCGGTTTTTCAGACAAACTCATGTGTGCAGCTGAAAGGGGCAGTTTTCTTTGACTTTTTTCACATGTTTGGGGTCGACTATGATATGAAAAGTGAATGTTTACCCTAAAATGCAAAAATTCGTGAGACACATAAGAAAGTCATCAAAAATATGAATTTTCATATAAAATATGATTTTTTTCATCAAAGTTCAAACAATCATATGAAACATGGAAAAAGTGATATTCCACGAAAATTCACCTAACAAAGTCAACTTTCATCATTTTTCATCGAACTGGCTCGTTTCCTGCCTCAGTGCAGTGTGCTCTCTGCATTGTGCTTCTCTGGCGCTGAAAATGCGATTCCGCAAGTCTCAGCGCTCTACGAGCAAGGGAAAGCGGTTTTTCAGACAAACGCATGTGTGCAGCTGAAAGGGGCAGTTTTCTTTGACTTTTTTCACATGTTTGGGGTCGACTATGATATGAAACGTGAATGTTTACCCTAAAATGCAAAAATTCGTGAGAAACAAAGGAAAGTCATCAAAAATATGAATTTTCATTTAAAATATGTTTTTTTTCATCAAAGTACAAACATTCATATAAAATATGGAAAAAGTGATATTCCACGAAAATTCACCTAACAAAGTCAACTTTCATCATTTTTCATCGAACTGGCTCGTTTCCTGCCTCAGTGCAGTGTGCTCTCTGCATTGTGCTTCTCTGGCGCTGAAATTGCGATTCCGCAAGTCTCAGCGCTCTACGAGCAAGGGAAAGCGGTTTTTCAGACAAACGCATGTGTGCAGCTGAAAGGGGCAGTTTTCTTTGACTTTTTTCACATGTTTGGGGTCGACTATGATATGAAAAGTGAATGTTTACCCTAAAATGCAAAAATTCGTGAGACACATAAGAAAGTCATCAAAAATATGAATTTTCATATAAAATATGATTTTTTTCATCAAAGTTCAAACAATCATATGAAACATGGAAAAAGTGATATTCCACGAAAATTCACCTAACAAAGTCAACTTTCATCATTTTTCATCGAACTGGCTCGTTTCCTGCCTCAGTGCAGTGTGCTCTCTGCATTGTGCTTCTCTGGCGCTGAAATTGCGATTCCGCAAGTCTCAGCGCTCTACGAGCAAGGGAAAGCGGTTTTTCAGACAAACGCATGTGTGCAGCTGAAAGGGGCAGTTTTCTTTGACTTTTTTCACATGTTTGGGGTCGAATATGATATGAAACGTGAATGTTTACCCTAAAATGCAAAAATTCGTGAGAAACAAAGGAAAGTCATCAAAAATATGAATTTTCATATAAAATATGTTTTTTTTCATCAAAGTTCAAACATTCATATGAAACATGGAAAAAGTGATATTCCACGAAAATTCACCTAACAAAGTCAACTTTCATCATTTTTCATCGAACTGGCTCGTTTCCTGCCTCAGTGCAGTGTGCTCTCTGCATTGTGCTTCTCTGGCGCTGAAAATGCGATTCCGCAAGTCTCAGCGCTCTACGAGCAAGGGAAAGCGGTTTTTCAGACAAACGCATGTGTGCAGCTGAAAGGGGCAGTTTTCTTTGACTTTTTTCACATGTTTGGGGTCGACTATGATATGAAACGTGAATGTTTACCCTAAAATGCAAAAATTCGTGAGAAACAAAGGAAAGTCATCAAAAATATGAATTTTCATATAAAATATGATTTTTTTCATCAAAGTTCAAAAATTCATATGAAACATGGAAAAAGTGATATTCCATGAAAATTCACCTAACACAGTCAACTTTCATCATTTTTCATCGAACTGGCTCGGTTCCTGCCTCAGTGCAGTGTGCTCTCTGCATTGTGCTTCTCTGGCGCTGAAATTGCGATTCCGCAAGTCTCAGCGCTCTACGAGCAAGGGAAAGCGGTTTTTCAGACAAACGCATGTTTGCAGCTGAAAGCGGCAGTTTTCTTTGACTTTTTTCACATGTTTGGGGTCGACTATGATATGAAACGTGAATGTTTACCCTAAAATGCAAAAATTCGTGAGACACATAGGAAAGTCATCAAAAATATGAATTTTCATATAAAATATGATTTTTTTCATCAAAGTTCAATCATATGAACATGGAAAAAGTGATATTCCATGAAAATTCACCTAACAAAGTCAACTTTCATCATTTTTCATCGAACTGGCTCGTTTCCTGCCTCAGTGCCGTGTGCTCTCTGCATTGTGCTTCTCTGGCGCTGAAAATGCGATTCCGCAAGTCTCAGCGCTCTACGAGCAAGGGAAAGCGGTTTTTCAGACAAACTCATGTGTGCAGCTGAAAGGGGCAGTTTTCTTTGACTTTTTTCACACGTTTGGGGTCGAATATGATATGAAACGTGAATGTTTACCCTAAAATGCAAAAATTCGTGAGACACATAGGAAACTCATCAAAAATATGAATTTTCATATAAAATATGATTTTTTTCATCAAAGTTCAAACAATCATATGAAACATGGAAAAAGTGATATTCCATGAAAATTCACCTAACAAAGTCAACTTTCATTATTTTTCATCGAACTGGCTCGTTTCCTGCCTCAGTGCCGTGTGCTCTCTGCATTGTGCTTCTCTGGCGCTGAAAATGCGATTCCGCAAGTCTTAGCGGTCTACGAGCAAGGGAAAGCGGTTTTTCAGACAAACGCATGGGTGCAGCTGAATGGGGCAGTTTTCTTTGACTTTTTTCACGTTTGGGGTCGACTATGATATGAAACTTGAATGTTTACCCTAAAATGCAAAAATTCGTGAGAAACAAAGGAAAGTCATCAAAAATATGAATTTTCATATAAAATATGATTTTTTTCATCAAAGTTCAAACAATCATAAGAAACATGGAAAAAGTGATATTCCATGAAAATTCACCTAACAAAGTCAACTTTCATCATTTTTCATCGAACTGGCTCGTTTCCTGCCTCAGTGCCGTGTGCTCTCTGCATTGTGCTTCTCTGGCGCTGAAAATGCGATTCCGCAAGTCTCAGCGCTCTACGAGCAAGGGAAAGCGGTTTTTCAGACAAACGCATGTGTGCAGCTGAAAGGGGCAGTTTTCTTTGACTTTTTTCACATGTTTGGGGTCGACTATGATATGAAACGTGAATGTTTACCCTAAAATGCAAAAATTCGTGAGAAACAAAGGAAAGTCATCAAAAATATGAATTTTCATATAAAATATGATTTTATTCATCAATGTTCAAAAATTCATATGAAACATGGAAAAAGTGATATTCCATGAAAATTCACCTGACAAAGTCAACTTTCATCATTTTTCATCGAACTGGCTCGGTTCCTGCCTCAGTGCAGTGTGCTCTCTGCATTGTGCTTCTCTGGCGCTGAAATTGCGATTCCGCAAGTCTCAGCGCTCTACGAGCAAGGGAAAGCGGTTTTTCAGACAAACGCATGTGTGCAGCTGAAAGGGGCAGTTTTCTTTGACTTTTTTCACATGTTTAGGGTCGACTATGATATGAAACGTGAATGTTTACCCTAAAATGCAAAAATTCGTGAGACACATAGGAAAGTCATCAAAAATATGAATTTTCATATAAAATATGATTTTTTTCATCAAAGTTCAAAAATTCATATGAAACATGGAAAAAGTGATATTCCATGAAAATTCACCTAACAAAGTCAACTTTCATCATTTTTCATCGAACTGGCTCGTTTCCTGCCTCAGTGCCGTGTGCTCTCTGCATTGTGCTTCTCTGGCGCTGAAAATGCGATTCCGCAAGTCTCAGCGCTCTACGAGCAAGGGAAAGCGGTTTTTCAGACAAACTCATGTGTGCAGCTGAAAGGGGCAGTTTTCTTTGACTTTTTTCACATGTTTGGGGTCGACTATGATATGAAACGTGAATGTTTACGCTAAAATGCAAAAATTCGTGAGAAACAAAGGAAAGTCATCAAAAATATGAATCAAAAAGTCATCAAAATATGAATTTTCATATAAAATATGATTTTTTCATCAATGTTCAAAAATTCATATGAAACATGGAAAAAGTGATATTCCATGAAAATTCACCTAACCAAGTCAACTTTCATCATTTTTCATCGAACTGGCTCGTTTCCTGCCTCAGTGCCGTGTGCTCTCTGCATTGTGCTTCTCTGGCGCTGAAAATGCGATTCCGCAAGTCTCAGCGCTGTACGAGCAAGGGAAAGCGGTTTTTCAGACAAACGCATGTGTGCAGCTGAAAGGGGCAGTTTTCTTTGACTTTTTGACGTTTGGGGTCAACTATGATATAAAATGTGATTGATTATTTTAAAATCCAAAAATTCATGAGAAACATAGGAAAGTGAAAAAAATATGAATTTTGGTATTTTTAGTCTTCTCAAGGCCAGACCAAGGATAGTAACTTGAGCCCAGACCAAGGCCAAAAAGCCAGACCAGTGAACACAATAGATTCCAGCTAAAAAGCCTGAGAAGCGATCCTACATAATCCCCATTCCATCTATTCTCCTTCTCAAACCCAGTCAACGCCCAAAAACAGACCAGACCAGAGAACAGTTGATCTTAGCCAATATCCAAGAATCAATAATCTTTTATCTCTTCTGCTTAAAGAGCAACCTCAGGCCACACCTATACAGGCATACATGAAGTCACATAACTACGTAAAACCAAGTCCTGGAAACTACCCATTTAACATTGAAGCATACACAGCTTTGCCAGAGCAAAGCTCACAAAAATACATCAAACCCATGAAGGATCCTCTCCACAAAAATCTTTAGTGAAAGATTTATGTATGATTTAAGAGAACCCAGAGCTATAAAGGAAAGAAGTCAACTAGCACCAGGAAACCCTTGTCGGAGAAACACAATGCTCGATGAGGGTAAGGCCGGCCCCTTGCATTGGTTGAGTGGAGAATGGGTGGGGAAAGGTTGATGAGCAACAGCTGACAGTGGTGAGCAGAAGGCGGGTTGAATGCAGACATAATTTGCTAAGTAAATAAGTAAGTCAGTAAATCAGTAATTCAGTAATTGATTCTCCTTCATTTTACATCAGAAAACGGTGCAGCAAGCCTGGAAGTACTGCAATACCAGGCCGATCCATGGAGCGGACCTAGCAAGCCCCTTTTCCGGCTCCCAGCTCTAAAAATCTGTTTATTATAGAGGACGTATGAGATATTAAACTGATAAAAAGAGATTTTTTTTTCAATCCAAATCCTACCCATATCCATACCTAACCATTCACCTTCTCAAGACCAGACTAAGGATTGTAACGTGATCCCAGACCAAGGACAAAAAGCCAGACCAGTGAACACAATAGATCCTAGCTAAAAAGCCTGAGAAGCGATCCTACACAAACCCCATTCCATCTATTCACCTTCTCAAACCCAGTCAAAGCCCAAAACCAGACCAGAGAACACTTGATCTTAGCCAAAAGGCCAAGAAACAATAAACATTTATCTCCTCTGCTTAACGGACAGCCTCAGGCCACACCTATACACGCATGCATAAAGTCACATAAGCAAATAAGACCCAACTCCTGGAAACTACCCATTTAAAATTGAAGCATACACAGCTTTGCCAGAGCAAAGCTCATAAAAATACATCAAACTCATTGATGTTCCTCTTCATGGAACTCTTTAGTAAAAAGCAAAAGATTTATCCATGATTTAAGAAAAACCAGAGCTATAAAGAAAAAAAAAAAAAAAGGCAAGCAGCACCAGGAAACCCTTGTAGGAGAAACACAATGCTCGATGAGGGTAAGGCCGGCCCCTCTTTTTTTTCATATCCTTTCCGTCATACTCGCCTTCTCAAATCCAGACTAAGAAGGGCAATGTGAATACAGTCACAGCCCAAAGCCAGACCAGAGAACACTTGTGTTTAACGGACAGCCTCAGACCACACCTATACAGGCATGCATAAAGTCACATAACCAAATAAGACCCAAGTCCTGGAAACTACCCATTTAATATTGGGTAGCTTTGCCAGAGCAAAGCTCACAGCAATACATCAAACTCACTGATGTTCCACTCCACGGAAATCTTTAATAAAAGACGAAAGATTTATGTGTGATTTAAGAGAAACCAGAGGTATAAGGAAAAAAAACCGAGCAGCACCAGGAAACCCTTGTCGGAGAAACACAATGCTTGATGAGGGTAAGTCTGGCTCCTTGGGTTGGTTGAGTGGAGAAAGGTTGACAAGCAACAACTGACAGTGGTGAGCAGAAGGAGGTGAACATAGGCTAGGGAACAGGGTGGGTTGAATGCAGACAACGTGGTAAGTAAGTAAGAAAGTCAGTAAATCAGTAATCGATTCTCCTTCATGTTACATCAGAAAACAGTGCACCAAGCCTAGACGTGCTGCAATACCAGGCCGATCCGCGTAGCGGACATAGCAAGCCCCTTTTCCGGCTCCCAGCATAGAGAATTATGGCGTATATTTCATCAAACCGATTTTGACAGGTCTGACAGCCAATCAGAATCCTCTACGTCACATTGCCCCGCCCCTTTCAACAAATAAAAATACCGAAATAGGTTTCCGTCACATTATCCCGCCTCCTTCTCAACCAATCAGAAAAACGTATCCATCACAATATCCCGCCCCCCTTTCATCCGATGAGGTTGATTGATGGGGTGGGGTTACATATTCCCTTAGTCATCAGAATCTTAATCACACACACACGTGCACAAACCGTCAGTACGTGACACACATACACACGTGCGCAAACCTCCCTGTACGTGACACACCCACGCACATAAACATATGAACAAGTATGTTTCTACTGATAAAACATAGATGTTATAAGTTTATCTCCTGAAGGTTACGTATTCCAGTCACCCCACAATCACCCACACACATACAACCCCTTAACCCTATTAACCCAATGTTAATAAAAATAAAGTTTAATTAGTTTTAGTCTATTGTTTATTTGAAATTATTATTTTAAAAATATTTATAAAGTTTAATTTGTTTTTAGTCTATTGATTATTTGAAATTATTATTTGAAATTTTTTTTTATAAATAATGTTTAATTTGTTTTTAGTCCATTGATTATTTGAAATTATTATTTTAAAGAATCTTTTATAAATCGTTGGGTCTCCCTGAACATCTCTCACTCTCTCTCTCTCTCTCTCTCTCTCTCTCTCTCTCTCTCTCACTCTCTCTCTCTCTCTCTCACACACACACACACAATATAAACTTTTATATTGTAAAAGTTTATGTCCAGAATATTCCCTTAGTCAGCGTTGGGTCTCCCAAGTGGTTTCACAACTTAGAGGATCTGACAGAGGGTACAGAACTTCTACGCTCTCCAATCTAACTTTTAGAGATCACGGACCTTTCTGCAGGTGAGAACTTCACACATTTTCACTAACTTGAATCATTTCATTCATGTGTATTAGATTGAATGTCATTAATAATATTAATATTAGAATAATATAATTAGAAAGAATATCTTGTTCTATTCACTTATAGATGGAAACAGATATATAAAGTTTAATTTGATACATTTAATTACAGAACAAGGTCGGACTATACATATCTGGCAGTAGTGTCTAGGAAATCGAGATCAATCAGCATTAGGTATTTTCATTATGTCTCACAGAACATTGTTTTAAGATGAAATGTATAACTCGGAATACTAATAGAATCTTTTTCCTATGATGTCTTAGACAACAGCATAGTGATTATTTCAGATGGCGAGTGTTTTAAAACATCAACGCAATTTACATGTCACAACAATTTGGGGGCAGCCTACCGCTTTAGTACATCCGTGACGTAAGCCAATTCCTCGAATTGTGGGTAAGTCATATCATAAAATGTCAATATTCTAAAAAATGTAGCCAAGCCGTTCAAGGATTGTAAAAGCTTACCCTATACTTTTATTATTTGTTGATGAAGAACAAGAGGACATAGAACGTGTTTTCGAAGGAGAAAACATCTTGAATCAGGTGCTTAATCACCTAGAACAACCCACTTACGTGGATTGTAAGTCATGACAAAATATTAATATTGATATATATATATATATTCTAAAAATGTAACCAACCCATTCAACGGTTGAAAAAGCTCACCCTTATACAGTTTATTAATAATATTCTTTCTAATCCAGAAGTGAGTGATACTGATGAAGAACAAGAAGAAGAAGACATAGGTCACGTTTTCGACGGAGGAGAAAATAACGTCGATCAAGCGGCTACATACCCTGAGGAGTGTTTCATCACATTGAACGGATTCTTTCGACTAAGAGACGAAAAATTTGGAAGCTTTGAACGTCTGTTTATTACACTTGACAACACTTCAGGTATTGAATATCTTCAATCATTATATGATACTCTTGAATGTCTGAATAGCTGTGTTGCTGTGAATATAGAGTTGATAAAAAGATTTCACAATAGACATGGCGCAGAAGCGGGTGAATCTCACACAGTCTTCAGGGGCTAAGAAAATACGTGGTGAAAATAATCTACCGTCTTGTGATATCGGTTTTGATGAAACTTTTTCTAGTAGTTTGTCACAGCACAACTCATGCACTCTGAACCCCTATTTAACAGACGCTATCGACCGGTTAAACGAGAGTTTAGGACCATCACAGCAGCTTGTTAGACAGACCCCTATTACAGATTATAGTGACATCATTACACCTGAGACACAACAACGCGACATAATCAGTGAACTTAACCAGACTCTGTTAGCATTACAGAATAGTCTAAATGAACAAGGTTACTCTACACAGTCGAATCCCTCATTAATAGATGCTGTTAACCAGTTGAATGTTAGTCTAAGAAGTCCTGAGCCGGTTAATACCCAATTTGAGCATTCCAATCATAATTCAGATCATAATGTATCAAATACACCACATACTCAATACGACATATTCAGTGAACTTACCCAGAGTCTGCTAACATTACAGAATAGTCTAAATGAACAAGGTTACTCTACCCCCTTGAATCCTGAGTTATTAGATGCGGTTAATCAATTAAATGATAGTTTGGCTTTAGCCACAGATCAAAACATCAACGAGGTCTCTACTTCAGAAATCGAGTATAATCATACACCGTTATCTCCACATGATTTGTTTCATGATCTTAACCAAAGCCTCGTTATGTTAAATGCGGGTTTTGTAAACTTTTTCGATACCGTTGCTTCACAAAACATTCAAACTGTAAATGAACAGGACTGAAACAGTAAATGATCAGTCTCCTAATGTAGAAGACGTGAAAACAGCTAATACTGAGAACATAAACCCCCAAAGCTGTAATGACATGCAAATATTTGGTGGTGTTAACATACAACCCCCTAGTGTTGAAAGCATGCAATTAGATAATGACGAGAACATAGCCCCTCCTAACGTAGAAAACATGCGAACAGATAACGTCGAGAACATAGCCCCTCCTAATGTAGAAAACGTGCAAGCTGGTAACGGAATTGATCCTAATATTAGAATAATTAATCGCGACCGATTCAGTAATACTGAAATTAGGAGAAGAGTAAATTTTTCATCGATCGCAGCTGTAGACAGCTTTGCGGATTTTTATAACTATGTTTTAGAAATCTTAAACAGTTTGATAGAAGTGGCTAATGAAATGATTTCATCAAAGGACATAGTAACGGTTGAAATTAGAGGTGATACGATCGACGTATCGTCACGCATTCATCTAGTTAATGGGTCCGCTGATTTACAGTCTTTTCTGACCATGCTTGAAAGTTCTATTCAAAGTAAACGTGAAATTTTGGAGCTTCAAACGTTAACATACCGTCTGGGGGTAGACCCAGCATATAGGCCAGGTTTCCATTAGCGCTGAATGTGTACGATAATTGGCATACCATATGTATTTTATTTTTTTAAAGGGTTATAGGATAACTCCATGTCGATATTATGGTTTCTCATCGTTTGGTTGATTTCACTAACCAGGTTTTCAATACTTTCGTAATACGCTTTAGTGATGTGACAGACGTAGTATTTTATTTTCTTTGATCTGTTCAACAGAACCACATGAAATTGACATTCTTTCTGGGTTACTGAGTGCCAATTATGGACATATTGAACCTCCGCAAGTGAGACTTCCCAGTCTCCTTTCAGATCAATTGGTTTGGCAAGATTAGTAGTGTAGTGTGAGATCTTATTATCGGGGTAAATGTCCGTAGACGCGTTGCTCGGAAGAGTCACAAAGTATCCGCACTCATCCATGACTTAATGAATATAGTTAGAAGTTGTGTTCGCGTCGTGATCTTTAAATTCTATCGTTCGATGTTCACTACTGCTTCAGCCGGAATCCAGGAATTGAATTTCCGGGGCCAATTAAGCCATTTCACCAGACATACCTTTTTCCGGTTTAGAGTCTTTTCTGACAGGATTTTCTCAATTTTGAACGTCTTGTCTTTTCCAACAATAATCTTTTGTATCTCAGGCTCATAAAATGTCCCATCAATTTTTCCCCGTCACAGTCTTGCAGTTTATATACCGGGGGATCTCTCGGTATCCATTCAGAAACTGTAAAATACTCATCTGTAAAATTTTGTTCATATCCTTTTTCAAACTGTCCTTTTGATCTGGAAATTCTAACTACGTCACCTATTTTATATTTGAATTTTATTTTCTCTATTTTCTTCATTTTCGATGAGCATAACCCGTAAAGAGTTTTAAATATCGTGAAAGAATTGGCTTCGTTGACCTCAGCAGGCTTCATTCTGATGCTGGAATGATAATTGTGGTTGTAACCATGAACCAGACCTTGTACAACGTCTGTGTATTTCCTCGTGTTAAAAGTAGTAAAATATCTCCACATTTTGGTCTTTAGTGTTCTGTTGAACCTCTCACACACCGCTGCTTTTTGCCCTGTACCCGTGGCGAAATGAATAATGTCGTGTTTTTTCATTAAATTCTGAAACTTCTTGTTAAAAAACTCCTTCCCTTGATCAGTTTGTAGTTTCTTAGGGGTTCTACCTTCCTTTAGAATGGACTCAAAAGCTTTAGTTACTTCATCAGCGGTCTTGTTTCGTAACAGACGCACCCAAGCATATTTGGATAAAATATCTATACACGTTATCAAAAATTTCGCATTGTCATTAATGTCTGACAGGTTACTCATATCTACTAAATCAGGTTGCCATTGTTCATCGATGTGTTTCACGAAAACAGTATTTCTTTTAAACTTTGTAGACACCGGTTTATGAAGAGTGTAAGCATCCTGCTCGGCTAACCAATTTTTTATCTCTACATCATTAACTCTTTTACCCGTTTTCTCAACGATAGCTCTTTGCAAACTCTCAACACCGCCATATGATCCGGGGTCGGATGGCGTATAATATATTTTTTTCAATAGCCGTGTACTCATTTTGAAGTGTCAGAACAATAATGATCAAACAAGATTATAGATTAATGTTTTTATTAAAAAAGACACATCACGTGGTTATAGTTACGTAAACATTTCAAATAATCAGAGGATTAAAAACAAATTAAACTTTATTTTATAAAACATTTTTAAAATAATAATTTCAAATATCCAATAGACTAAAAACAAATTAAACTTTATTTTTATAAAACATTTTTAAAATAATAATTTCAAATAACCAATAGACTAAAAACAAATTAAACTTTATTTTTATAAAACATTTTTAAAATAATAATTCCAAATAACCAATAGACTAAAACAAATTAAACTTTATTTTATAAAACATTTTTAAAATAATAATTTCAAATAATCAATAGACTAAAAACAAAATAAACATTTTTAAAATAATAATAATTCCAAATAACCAATAGACTAAAAACAAATTAAACATGAATGGGTTTAGTGAAAATAACCAGGATGTTGTTCATCGATTTCAAATGGTGATGATCTCAGTCTTTAGATCTTTTTCTCGGAGTCAGAACCGACAAGGCGCGCTTTGAGGTTTCCCAGGTATGAGGGGGGTCTTGGGGTTCCAGAGACGAGTGAAAGGTCCAGTAATCCACAACATCTTCATACACCTGTTCGCTGCAGAGTTCCTTCGTTTTCTCTTTAGCTTCACTCAGAACCGATTTGATGGAGGGTTCATCTTTCCAGTCTCATGTGATAGCTTCTGCGATACCTTGAATTTTTTCTAAGGATGGAGTTTTTTTGACACCGCACATTTTCAGTCCTTTAGCCACAGTGTATTTCAACCAAGGTTTAAACAGCTTTTTCATCAATCTGTGGGAGTTCATATGCAGGTAGTATTGTTCAGGATCGAAAAGGCACGAGTGTTGGAGTTGGCTCGGGTGATCGATTGCGCAACCGTTACAGTTGTCTTTGAGATCTTGGTCGATGATCCTGTCCAGCAGTTCACCCACCACAGCGCGGATGATAGCCAGAACAGTGGTAGAAATACACCTGTCAGCTTCGTCGTCCGTAGACAGATAGGTTAGATTTCTTTTTCCTAAGGAATCAGCGAAGTTTTCATCGTCTTTACAACCAGAACAGGATGCATCATCATCACCGTCGGAAGCGAACGGGGTGTAGAAGAAGGGGGTTGAATTCTTGAGACATTTTGTTCTCAGATGATCAGATGTTTTTACAACAGAAAATTTAGTCAGGGTCATATATACAGCATTAGGGGTGGAGTCAGTAGAAGGTGTGGTTTCTGTTCAGTCTTGAAAGACTATTGAATCAGAAAAGTTCCTCTAGTTTTACACGTAATGCTTCCATTTCTTTGATTCTCGCCACTTTTTCGAATGATCTGCTGATTTGATTAAAGTACTGATCTAGATCATGCCAGCTGGCACGTTCAAACCTCACTTCACAGATCTCTCCGTCTTCAGATGTGTAGGCCTTGGCCTTAGCGGTGGTAGAAATATGTAGTGAGACTTGATTCTTGGAGAAATTTGATGCTCTGATGCGGTATGTCAGATGCGGAGATGCGTAGTTTTTCCATTTCCGTTTGTAGGCCATAGGTGAAAAGAAATCCATCCGAATGATGTAGTCAAAGTCTTTACACCATTTACGAAACTTGACCCAGTCACCCAGGTCAAAAGTCACCATCTCCGTGGCATTGCTCCAGTGAATCCGCCCCGGTACCCCGGTTACGTCTACTGAATCCACATTGAAATAAAAACCGACTGTGCAGTCTTCTGATAATGTCCAGTATTGAACATTTTCACATTCTAAGATGTCTGAAAATCTACCCATAGTAGATTTCTGTTTTTTAGGTGCACCAGGACAAGTAGCCATAGTTGCGCTCAATGAATCTACGATATTCTGTATGTGGAAACAAAGTATTTCAAGGGGAGAAAATGGGTGTGTCATGTACTGAAGGTTTGTGCACGTGTGTGTGTGTGTCATGTTCAGGGAGACCCAACGCTGACTAAGGGAATATTCTGGACATAAACTTATTCAATATGCCATATCAGTAGAAAACACGTGCTTATGTACTTAGGTGTGTCACGTACTGAGGGTTTGTGCACGTGTGTGTGTGTGTGTGTCATGTTCAGGGAGACCCAACGATTTATAAAACAACTTTATTTTTATAAAACATTTTTAAAATAATAATTTCAAATAATCAATAGACTAAAAACAAATTAAACTTTATTTATAAACATTTTTTAAATTAATCAATAGACTAAAAACAAATTAAACTTTATTTTTATAAAACATTTTTTAAAATAATTATTTCAAATAATCAATAGACTAAAAACAAATTAAACTTTATTTTTATAAAACATTTTTTAAAATAATAATTTCAAATAATCAGTAGACTAAAAACAAATTAAACTTTATTTATAAACATTTTTAAAATAATAGTTTCAAATAATCAATAGACTAAAAACAAATTAAACTTTATTTTTATAAACATTGGGTGTGTGTGTGTGTTTCAAGGTAAGGGTTAAGGGGTTGTATGTGTGTGGGTGATTGTGGGGTGACTATGGAATACGTAACCTTCAGGAGATAAACTTATAACGTCTATGTTTTATCAGTAGAAACATACTTGTTCATATGTTTATGTGCGTAGGTGTGTCACGTACAAGGGGGTTTGCGCACGTGTGTATGTGTGTGTGTGTCACGTACTGACGTTTTGTGCACGTGTGTGTGTGTGTGTGATTAAGATCCTGATGACTAAGGGAATATGTAAACCTACCCCATCAATCAACCTCATCGGATGAAAGGGGGGCGGGATATTGTGACGGATACGTTTTTCTGATTGGTTGAGAAGGAGGCGGGCTAATGTGACGGATACGTTTTTCGGATTGGTTGAAAAGGGGCGGGACATTGTGACGTAAACGATTCTGATTGGTTGAAAGGGGCGGGACAATGTGACGTGGATGATTCTGATTGGCTGTCAGACCTGTCAAAATCGGTTTGATGAAATATACACCATAATTCTCTCTCTCCCAGCTCTAAAAATCTGTTTAATATAGAGGACGTATGAGATATTAAACTGATAAGAACAGATTTTTTTTTCCAATCCAAATCCTACCCATATCCATACCTAACCATTCACCTTCTCAAGGCCAGACTAAGGATTGTAACGTGAACCCAGACCAAGGCCAAAAAGCCAGACCAGTGAACACAATAGATCCTAGCTAAAAAGCCTGAGAAGCGATCCTACACAAACCCCATTCCATCTATTCTCCTTCTCAAACCCAGTCAAAGCCCAAAACCAGACCAGAGAACACTTGATCTTAGCCAAAAGGCCAAGAAGCAATAAACATTTATCTCCTCTGCTTAACGGACAGTCTCAGGCCACACCTATACAGGCATGCATAAAGTCACATAAGCAAATGAGACCCAACTCCTGGAAACAACCCATTTAACATTGAAGCATACACAGCTTTGCCAGAGCAAAGCTCATAATTTTTTTATTTTTTATTTTTTTTTTATTAAAACCAGTTCGCACAAGAAAAACACACAAAAAAACACATCAACTTCAACACATTTCCAATCAGTCCCCAAAAATAAAAAAGGACAATCCTTCTCCCCATCTCTCCATACCCCCCACCAACACCCATACATCCTTACAATGCAATTGGAACCAAAAAAATAAAACACAGATATTCTATGAAGGAAAAACAGACATCACACTTACACAATCGCAAAACACACACACATAAAAAGGCAAAAACAAAAACAAATCCTCCTCCTCCTCCTCCTCCTCCTAGAATCCCAACTCCATCTCCCTTCCCATCCCCTACCCCCCAAACTGATGGCCCCAATTTCCAACCCTCTGAAAAAAACTCCCCCTCAGCCTCCGAACTTAAATGGCATTCTTGCAAAAAAATCAAATCAAAAGATACAGAGCGTAAACTCAAAAAGACCGCAGCCCTCTTAAGTGGCTGCTTAAACCCCCTAACATTTAAAGTTGCCAAGGTTAAACTATGCATTGTGATAATGAAAAAGAAAAAAAATCATACAATGCATTCCATAAACAACCACCACCCAACAGAACAAATAATCAAAAACATTGAAAACAGCAAAAACACCCCCCTCCCCCCCTTTCTTCTCCAGATCCCATCGTACCTTGTACATCCTGGATGCCCAGAAGGTCAAACTCCCACCTCCTCTCCCGACGGGACCGCTTGGGGTTCCTCTCCTCACTCACCCCGTCAGCCGATCTAGTCCGCCCACCATCCAAGGGCCCAGCACCCTCCTCTTCCAACTCCTGGTCTAAGACTCCCTGCTCCAAATCATCTGAGAAATCCATAGAGGCTCAGTTGGGTGGAGCTAGACTATGCCTCCAGGCCCTCCAGTACCTCAGTCCAGGACACAGGCATCCAGGTACTTTGCTGGGTGTTGGGTTCCGACTCCATCTCCAGCACTGATGAAGGCATGTTGGGAGTCCCAGCCTTGGTTGGATGGGGTTCGTCCAGACGCCTTCCCTCCACCTCGGACGCCTCGGTATCCTCCTCGCCCTGCAAAAGGTTAAGAGGGTTCTGTGCCACTCATCCCCCTCGGTCAGGATGCCTCAGTGACTCTACCACCGAATCCATCTCTGTGTCTGCTCCTTGTAGCACCACCTCACTCTGGGCAGGGCCCACCTCCTCCCGCTGTCCCTAAACAGAGGGTCCCGCCACCTCAAAATCCTCAGTGAAGAGGCTTGCAAATGTCTTCTTCCGGGATGGGCAGTGTCGGTAAAGATGCTCCTCACTGCCACAGAGGCTGCAGGTTTTGCGAGCCCCGCAGTCCGCCATCACATGCTTGTCGGAACCGCACGTGCGACACCTCCTTCCTGTGCAGCGCTCCTTTGTGTGCCCCAGAGCACCACAATGCCGGCAGTAGAAAAGCTGGCCAGGATAGTAAAGGAAACCACGGTGTGGACCAATGGTGAAACTGCCTGGTGGGTGCAACAAGCCCCCAGGCAAAGACGGGTCCACCTCCAGCCTGGCAAGGAACCTCCTCTTCCCGTTCCAGATCCCGAATCGTCCTCGGACCTTCTCCCCTGCTGACACCGAGGAGCAGTGCCTCCCGAGGAAAGCCCTGACGTCCTCATCCGCGACGAATGGGTTGTAGAGATGGACGGTGATTGGGACCTCATCCATTGTGAAGAGGGGCACAAGGCGTAGTCCACGAAGTGACTCCCCTTCTGGCAGTCGGGAGCACTGGTCAAAAAAGGAGGTGCAGTCCGAGAAGGTGAAGAAGGTGATATCCAAAAAACCGGCCGAAGAAAAATCCTGCAGGCAGAAAACCTTCAACTGCTGGATTTTGCAAGAATCCCTCAGTAAATGCAGAACAACCCAATCCCATCCAAAGCGTTTCTTGACGTCCAGAGAAGCATCCAACCGAAGTTGGATCCTAACGGAGTGTCAAAGCCGCACCACAGGGGCCGGCCGAGTGTCGCTCTCTCGCTGCACGGCTTAAGATACTAGACTTGAGCCTAGCCAAAAAACAGAGAAGCAATAGCCCATTGATGTTCCTCGCCACAGAAATCTTTAATAAAAAGCAGAAGATTTATGCATGACTGAACAAAAACCAGAGCTATAAAGAAAAAAAGGCGAGCAGCACCAGGAAACCCTTGTCAGAGAAACACAATCCTCGATGAGGGTAAGGCCGGCCCCTTTTTTTTTTCTTTCATTTTTTTTTTTTATATCCTTCTCAAAGCCAGACTAAGAAGGGCAATGTGAATACAGTCACAGCCCAAAGCCAGACCAGAGAACACTTGATCTTAGCCAAAAGGCCGAAAAGCAATAAACTTTTATCTCTTCTGCTTAACGGACAGCCTCAGGTGACACCTATACAAGCATGAATAAAGTCACATAACCAAATAAGACCCAACTCCTGGAAACTACCCATTTAACATTGATGCATACACAGCTTTGCCAGAGCAAAGCTCACAAAAATACATCAAACTCATGGACGATCAAAAATAAGCCGAGCAGCACCAGGAAACCCTTGTCGAAGAAACACAATGCTCGATGAGGGTTGAAAGGTTGATGAGCAACAACTGACAGTGGTGAGCAGAAGGAGGTGAAGATAGGCTAGGGAACAGGGTGGGTTGAATGCAGATATAATTTGGTAAGTAAGTAAGTAAGTCAGTAAATCAGTGATTCAGTAATTGATTCTCCTTCATTTTACATCAGAAAGTGGTGTACCAAGCCTGGAAGTACTGCAATACCAGGCCGATCTGCGGAGCGGACGTAGCAAGCCCCTTTTCCGGCTCCCAGCTCTAAAAATCTGTTTAATATAGAGGACGTATGAGATATTAAACTGATAAGAACAGATTTTTTTTTTCCAATCCAAATCCTACCCATATCCATACCTAACCATTCACCTTCTCAAGGCCAGACTAAGGATTGTAACGTGAACCCAGACCAAGGCCAAAAAGCAAAACAAAATACATACACACAGAGAACACAATAGATCCTACCTAAAAAGGCTGATCCGCGGAGCGGACGTAGCAAGCCCCTTTTCCGGCTCCCAGCTCTAAAAATCTTTTTAATATAGAGAACGAATCAGATATTAAACTGATAAGAACAGATTTTATTTTTTCAATCCAAATCCTACCCATATCCATACCTAACCATTCGCCTTCTCAAGGCCAGACTAAGGATTGTAACGTGAATGCAGACCAAGGCCAAAAAGCCAGACCAGTGAACACAATAGATCCTAGCTAAAAAGCCTGAGAAGCAATCCTACACAAACCCCATGCCATCTATTCTCCTTCTCAAACCCAGTCAAAGCCCAAAACCAGACCAGAGAACACTTGATCTTAGCCAAAAGGCCAAGAAGCAATAAACATTTATCTCCTCTGCTTAACGGACAGTCTCAGGCCACACCTATACAGTGAAAGTGCAACAATTCATAAGAAACATGGAAACAGTGATATTCCATGAAAATTCACTTAACAAAGTCAACTTTCATCATTTTTCCTCGAACTGGCTCGTTTTCTGCCTCAGCGCAGAGTGCTCTCTGCATTGTGCTTCTCTGGCGCTGAAAATGCGATTCCTCAAGTCTCAGCGCTCTATGAGCAAGGGAAAGTGGATTTTCAGGCAAACGCATGTGTGCAGCTGAATGGGGCAGTTTTCTTTGACTTTTTTCACTCGTTTGGGGTCAACTATGATATGAAATGTGATTGTTTACATTTGTGAGGACCACCCACTGGCTCAACGATGGAATCCTGTAGAGTGGGTGAAGGGATCTCGTATTCTACCTTTCCTTTGCTCTTCTTGAAGAATTTGCTTCATTAATTAAAATTTGGATTCATTCTTTGAGCTCTGTGTATAATGATAATCTGACTCCAGTTAATATTTAATATAATCTGATGCTGATCACAATTAAGAGGGTTGACTATTCTTAATTCATTAAGTAAATAGAAAACTGAAATGATTGAAATGATTGAACTCTATTTAAACTTAAACCTGGGTTTCTCCATACAAGTTTAAGTTTCAGTTTGTTCTAATTTAATTTAAAACCGATTCATTCTCCATTGAAGTTTAAGTCGAGGCTACTCCATTTCAACATAAACCTAGGTTTCTCCATTCTGATTTAAGTTCACATGCTAAGATTAAAGAGGTGTATAATAATGATTTTCCATAGGCTCAGAATAAGTCAGAATTAACAAGTTTATTTTGCCAGGCAGGTTCCACTTAAGTCAGTCTATTCAATTAGAAAAATACTAAACACAGTAGCAATTAAAAGGATCAGCATAGTATGAAAAACACAAGTTACAGAATTAAAGTCATAACTTGCAATATAGACACATAATAATAGGAAAGTGGGCACCTTATATACCCAATAGAGACAAAGGGTCATACAATCTATGAGTCCACGGAAGGCCTGGTTTTGGACAGGTCATAAGGACACATCTGGCTTTTAGTTTTGTTTCACACCAAATGGGTTGTAAAGGACATAGTTCAGATTGTTGACCTGCGAGGGGGTTTAATAAGGTCATAAGGACATATATCCAACAGACATTTTCAAAATAATTCCCAAGGGGACATTGCTGGGAATCTTACTGTAGCAGTCTCTGAATGGCTGGCACCTATAAGGGGCTAAGCGTGAAAACAGTGTTGGCAGATGCTCGTGAGGAGCGAAGAATAAATCTGAAATAATTGCACTGAAGTGTAGACAATATGAGAACAAGTCCACTGGCAATCACACAGCCACGGAACTTGAACTTGACAAGATCTCTGCTGTTCCCTTAGCCAGGTTTGCTTCCACCTGAGCCTAGTTCAGATGATACTCAGTCTGTAGTATAGTTTGTTGTACCAAATATATTGTGTCCGTTAGATCTTTTGTACTATGTTCAAAGAAAGTGTCTTCCCCCCATTGGGAAACATCTGTGTCCAGTGGAATCCTCCCCAAGATATTTATCTGACCCATTGAGAAATCCTCCGTAACCTCCAAGCAGAAGGTATGGTTTGCAGGGCAGGTCAGACTGCCATAGGTGAAGGAATTCATTTCACTGACGAAACACCACTGTGTGTGAGATACGTGAATCGCATCAGCATGACCACGTCATGACTGAACACCGATAAGCTTAGCATCATTGGAAGAGAAGGGTTGTAGTAAAGTATTACATGTACATATAACATAACTGGAAGTTTCATGACAACAGGTGCAAGTGGTAAACAAGGTCTCATCCCCTTTTAAAGTCATATATCCTGTTAGGTGGTCCCATTTAGTGATCTGATTCTTCACTACTATACCTATAGAGCGTATAGTCGTGGAGTTCAAAAATACTTGCTCTGGGTGTATAAAAGGAAAATTGGCAAAAAACCCAATGCAGCCGGTGCACTTATTCCCAACGTATAACATCAATGTAGACAGTAATTCAAAGTATTTAATATCTTTCATCTTTTCTGATGCAAACCATCTATGCAAGTCTAAAATTTCTATAAGATCATTTAAAGCATGCCTAGGTGTCTTGAGAAGACGAAGGTCTAAAATTTCTTGTCTTGCAGCAGTAAATAAATCCTGTGCATATGATCTGCAGGCTAAGTCACGTTTGATGGTATGACTTTGATTGAATAATGTATGGCTGACCAGTAGAAGCGCTTGCGCTTCAGATCTAACCGAATTGATGATATTTTCATTGCTACTGGTGCTATGTTGAAAACCAGTGGCCACCTGGTTTGCCAACTAAGCTGAGAATTGTGATTGTCCTGTTATTTTGTAAGTGTTGGCAATTTAATTCATAGAGCCAAAGAGAACTGCTAAATTTCCAAACAGATCTCTCTTAGAAGGTACAGGTGGAATTTGGACTGCAAGTCTGCCTTCGTAATCAGAGATTAAATCATCGATTTGTGACTGTAGCTGTTTTATCATCCTCACTACAATGTTTTGCAAAAGCAGACAAAATATTTGAAATGTTATAGGTTACATGCGTCATTATCACTTACATCATGCAATTAAGTCTTATTAATGTCTTATTAATGTTTCCCAAACAACCTGGATACAACCATAATATACCAGGCTGTTATATTATGAAAGGACGGGTATGCTGGTGTGTCTCCTGATATGTTTACTATTGTGGGATGTGTGGACCCTGCTTTACAGCAAATTTTGGTTGCGCAATTTGGTTCCGGTGATAAACTGGGAGGCCATGTGACTACTTCTCTAGGTGGTATTGTGCAGTACGATGTGGATGAGGAATATCTCTGAATATTTCCACATCCATTTCCCACATTTCAGGGTGTGTGTAAGAGATACCCTTTGGCCTAGTTTGATGCAAGCATGCCCTTCCTTTCATCTGGTCTCCATGGGATTGCTGTGATCAGCCTGAGAAAGAGCACAGAGAAACATTAGTGAATTATTGGCTGGACCATTGAATAGTTTGCATTGGGACATGTGGTACCATCTTAATTTTCCCTTACGGCCACACAGCTATTACAGATTTTATCTTTAATCTCATAGGGCCCATGCCACCCAGGAGAGAATGCACTTTGCTTTACAAAGACAGATATCATTATCATGTCTCTTTCTGTAAATTTTGTTTCAGAAGTTGGATTGAAATGAGCATCATTAGTCAGGTCAGACTGTTGCTGTCTCAGCACAGCCTGAGCCTGCAACACTTTTACCCCTTCGTGAAGCTGTTTCAGCACAGTCTGCTGTGTTGCAAGCATCAGAGGCCCCAAGCCTGCTGGAGAAATTTCTGGATCAATGGGCAGTTTCATTACCCTTCCAGTCATAAGCTCGTATGGGCTAACACCTGTAGCTTTAGATGGGGATGCTCACAATACAGTCAAACTGTGGGCAATGCATCAATCCACTTGTTTTGGTGCTGAATTATCTGTTTAGCAATGTTTTCTTTGATGTTACGATTGGCACGCTTTACAGAACCATTACAGAACTCTGTGGTCTGTATGGTATATGGAATTTTTGTTTTGCTTTAGTCTGGATTCTATTATAGAGGCCCATTCCACTAGTGCCAGATAGGTATTTTCAGGTGCCTCTGCCCCATGGATCAATGCTTGTTGAATGTGGGATCCTGCATTATTTTTCATGGCTTTTTCCCTACTTGCTTTATTTCCAATATTTCGTTCCACTCTGCATGTGTTGGTCCTCTTAACTCCAACAACGCTGCTTTCAATCATTCATACTTTTCTATATATATCTCTCTCTTTCTTTCTTAATTATAAGTTCTCCAGATCTCAGATTTTCAGGCATTTTTGATTTTATCTCATTTGGGATGGTTAAGAGAGCTATCTCCCACACATCCCTAAGCTTCAGATTATACACTGATGTTTGCAGCATTAAATTATCCCAGAAGGGCTGAAATGGTCCTTTTAGTCTCTAGTTTACAGCCCTCTGTAGAGTACCAGACCAAAAGTTGGTCATTAGTCCATGTTAATTCTATTTCTATTGAGTACTACTGAAATAAAGCGGTTTGATTTGTAATGCAAGCGAATCTATTATCTCCTTATCTACACTGCTACTATATAGTATACTCTGATTTGGAAATTAGACCTTTTCACCAATTGCACCATAACCTTTAGTATGACATTAAAGATCAATAACATACAGTAAGTATATCATTATATTTATTTTCAGTATTCCTTGAGATTAGAACCTGAAGGGTAAAAGAATGTACATTCTTGGTGAGATCCAGAAAATAGTTCCACCAATGCCTCTTTAAAGAGGGGGAGGTACACAGGAATGTGAATTGTTTTATGACACACTTCCCAAAACCCCCCAAAGTCCCCAACGTGTCTGTTTTTGATTAAAGATATAAGTTCATCACACTCAATATTAATAATTTTGCCTGCCACATTACACATTAAAATGCCAAAATTCATAAGAATCATGGGAAAGTGATAAAAAAATATGAATTTTGATATGAAATATGATTTTTTACATTAAAGTGCAAAAATTCATAAGTAACATGGAAAAAGTGATATTCCATGAAAATTCACATAACAAAGTCAACTTTCATCATTTTTCATCAAACAGGCTTGTTTCCTGCCTCAGTGCAGTGTGCTCTCTGCATTGTTCTCTGGCACTGAAAATGCGATTCCGCAAGTCTCAGCGCTCTACGAGCAAGGGAAAGCGGTTTTTCAGAAAAACGCATGTGTGCAGCTGAATGGGGCAGTTTTCTTTGACTTTTTTTACGTTTGGGGTCGACTATGATATGATATGTGATTGTTTACATTAAAATGATTTCATAATAAAGAATTCATAAGACACATGGGAAAGTGATCAGAAATATGAACTTTGATATGAACTATGATTTTTTACATAAAGTGCAAGAATTCATAAGAATCATGGAAACATCATTAACCGTCTTGTTATCTGCCCACACAGGGCTGTTTATCTGCTGTTCTTTATTCGCTTGGTGTGATTGTGTGTGTGTTGCCACTTTAGATGATCAGACTGTCGCTGTGTCTGCATTCTCTTCCGAGGTGAGGGGTCTCTAATGCTAACTGATTTTCTGGTTGTGGCTCAGGTGGATCATGTGAGCTTATCTCTGGTTGCTGCTGTGGTTGAACAGGAGTGGCAGCTGCTGGAGGTGGATTCCATTTCTGGACCTGCTTGTTTTACACGCTGGAGAGATTGTGAGCTTTGATTCATACTTTGTTTCTATTATCCGCTGTTGCTACTGCTGTTGCTATACTTAGGTCAAGACTGTTGCTGTCTTACAGTTAGATTCACACTGGCAAGAAAAAGTTTTTTATAATCTTTTTTTAATTTTATTCAATCAAATGGTAAATGAAATTCATTTATATATTTGAGCACAGAATAATGGTCAAATCAAATTTGCATGTTTAAACTTCATTTTCATATTAAAAAAATGGCCCTTTGATGCTTTTTTTTTTAAGGATTCTATTACAACCAGACTCACAGCATTTGTTTGCATTTATGTACGGGGTACAGCAGTACACCTACACTAGGATGAAGAAGGGCATACCACCATGTTATCCTTGTTTTTCAGTAGCTGCATTTACATATCAAAAAACTATTATTATGATGTCACCTATCTATTTTGTATACAATAATCGCTCATGCATATAAAAAGGCTATGATGTGATACTTTCTCACCACAGGAAGAAAGAAGAGTTGACAATTTAGAGGCGCCAGACAGATATTTGGCCAAATAGATGATGACCCCAGTGGAAGGTGAGCCGCATGATTCTGGTAACATCTATAGGAATGCATGGTGGGATTTGGAAAATCAACCGTTACCACACTCAAAACTTATTTTGTAGATGGGTCATGCTTTAGGGGCCCAAAGGGAAATCATGACTTAACAGGTTTTGTTACTGTACAGTCAAGAGCCATCAATCAATTGGCAGAACATTTTCCTGTAGGCTGGCTGCAGGAAAGTCTTGTACAAATTTCCAGGCAGATGGGACACCAGTTTCAGTTGGTTTGGCTATTACTTACTTTGCCAGCAAAACTTGCAATTGCCAAATGTTCAATAAACAAAACAGACAGCAGAGTTCAGCTTAAGAGGCAGCAAAACAAGCAGCATTGGGGCACTCAAGCATATTATTAGTAGTGGATCCAGAAGTCAATCTCCCTCCAGAAGCAGAATATCTAAAGCAGGGTTTACATAATCTCAAAATGGTTACAAAAAAACTTAAAAAACCAACACAATGATTTTATATGGTCCTCAAGGACATATTGTGCAAAGCAGGAGGTGATCAAAAGTTATTCAAAGAGCATGGTGGTCACTGTATTTGCCTCAGATGGTTGATCACAGTTTGGCACAGTGTGAAGTATGTCCTGTGTACAACATCAGAAAAAGCTTCACAGCCCCCAAGGTCAAATACCAGAGCCAAATGGACTGTTTAGGCACTTCATGTTCATTGACTTCATGTACATGGGTAAAGTGAAAGAGAAGAAAAGGTGCATCTTGGTTGGAGAGTTATTCTAAGGTTTGGAATTCCAGATAAAAACACAAGACTACTACAAGAAGTGTTGGTGTACTGTGAATAAGTACTATATATACAGAGTTCATCAGGGTGGGCCAAGACCAAAATAATAAACAAAAAAAGTCTGAAAGTTTTAGAACTTAAAATTAAAGCAAAAGAAATATACAGTGGCTTACCTAACTCCCTACACATAAACAGAGGTAAATAACCCACTCCCAACGAAAATGAGCATGAGAGTGCAATGCAACTAACCCCCCTGAAATGCTTACTGGCCGGCCTATGCCTGTAAACTATTTACGAGGAACTAGAGCTTCAAAGTGAGCTTGGCAAAGTGAGCTTGGCTGAAACACTTAACAAAAATATGTAGAAAGAACAAGTGAAATTGATGAAGGATGTAAAACAGTACAGCCAGGGTGTGCATCGAAGTCTTCAAAAGAAGGTGGAACAACCCCAAAGGGGTAGAGTAAAGCTAGCCAGCAGTGAAAGTAGAAGGAGAAATGCTTGGTTTCACCTGAATCACTGGAGTAAGACACCAGATCAATGGGCATCAGAGGTGTGAGAGTTCAAGAACAGAGTTAATGACTATTAGTATAACACTTTGAAGAGCAAAGACAAGATCCATCAGTCCCTGCATCATGACCCTCACAGGTCCTAACCCACAGAAACCAAAACATCATCAGAGGGAGAGTCCTCCACAATTGGTGCAGGAACAAGAGTGAGAGGACCCAGAGGAAGAGTCCTTGACACAGGAAAGCAAGATGAAGGGCCTGCCTCCGGAATGAGAGCAAGATCTCAAGGACAAAGGGAACAATGGAGAAGAGGGACAAAGAGAAATTGCTGACTGCAGCACACCAGGCTGTGAGGGCAAAGCACAAAACACACAGGGGCAAGTATTAGTGCACAAAGTGTTTGAGTTTTATTAAACAAGAGTAAGGGAGTTGTGAGGGAGAGGAGAAAATAGAAAAAATAGGAGAAATGGAAGGAAAAATTAAACATAAAAATGAAAACACAAAAAGCATTCTGCCAAGAGCGGGTTGTCTGCAAGGGAGAGAGTACACACAAAGCATCCAGTTTAGTCCAGCTATGCACCAACAAACCCTCTCAAGCTGTCCTTCCTGGTGAACTCAGCAGCACCCTGATTTGCCCTCTACTGAGGCTGTCCCCACCCCAGCCAAGCAGTGCTCCTGTAAGTTTGAAGAAGTTAAAACAAGGGACTGAAATGAATTTGTAGCACAATGGATGACCACGATAAGAAATGATTTGGGGGGAATGGGAATGTAATTCTATATTGCTTAAACGCACCATTCATAGACTGTTATATTGAAGTAATTGCAATCACTGAGGATATAACAGGACAGTTCCCTGCCAGAACACCGGGGGGGTGGGGGGGGGTACTGGCAGGTATCTCATCATAGCCTGCTTTGTTTGTCATTGTTGTTCTCATGTGTGTTGGGCCACACCATTCCTGTTATACCGCTTTCCTGTCCTGTCACCTGTTTTACCTTGATGTTCTGTCCTATATGTATCTGTCTTGTTATATCTGTTTTTGTCAGTCTTTTATGTTCATGTGGTATGGTCTGATGCCATTCTAGTCTCATGTTTTGGTTACTTACATTATATTTGGCCTGTGTCTTGTGTAAGTCTTGTTTTCGCTTTAGTTTTGTTAATAAATTTGTTAATAATACTTTTTGTGTACATGACTAAAAGTTGTTTGTGATCAGAGATTGTTTGCAGAATTGTTAGAGGATCAGAATGCTATGGAGAAGAGAGGGCAATGAATGACAATGTTTTACTTGCTTTATTTTTGTGTTTGAATGATGAATATAAATACTTAATGCAGTGAAGGATTGAGGTCCTTCCTCTTTCATGTTTCACAAAGAAGGTTTGGTCCTATTGAGCAACAATGCAAGTAAATTGTGAACCTTTTTTCTGTTGAACCTTTTTACTATTTTCTCCAAACTTCCACAAAAAGTGAGCCTATGAGCATTATCCTAGGTAAATGTAAAAATCTAAATTTGAATTTGACCAAGGGCAATTGGATTCCTTTCACACCAAAGTATAAGAAAAACTATATTTGGGATACACAAATTTGTCACACTTCTGTTAAGACTAATGTGATAGATTGGGTGTTGAGAGAATACAGAGAATCTATATTTAGATGACATAATAATCTACAGTATTTATTGTTAGAAGCATGTGAAATCTTTAAGATAGACCAGCCTGATATTGAACCCAGCAAAATGTGTTATTGGACAGATGGAGGTATGATATCTGCCCATGTGGGTCATTCCCAAATAAATAAGACTGCTGCAATTGCAGCCTGCCCAAAATTCAAGATATTGCAGGTTTGTACCTAAATATTCGGATACACCAGCTTGATCTGAGACTGATCTCATTAACATGATGGAGTCAGTCACAGATTAGGCAGCATCCCAAGTCATGGAATCACCCAAAGTAGACAGTAGAAACTGTCTTCCTGTCTTTTTCCATTCAGTCCAGTTTCAGTGAGTTTGTGCCCATTTTTAGCCTCAGAATCTTGTTCTTGGCTGATGTAAGTGGAGCCTGATGTGGTTGTCTGCTATTGTTCCCTAACCTACCTCATAGTTTGATGTGTTTTGATTTGCATTGTGAGATGCTTTTCTGCTCACCATGTTTTTACTAGAGAATTATTAGAAGTTAGTTAGTTTAGACCAGTTTGGTCATTCTCCTCTGATCTCATCAACAACATGTTTCAGCCTGCACCTTCTCCTCAAACAAGATTTTTTCCGCACCATTCTGTATAAACTTTAAGAAATAGTTGTGTGCAAGGGTTTGGTTTGAGAAGGGGGGGGGGCACAAAATGGGGGTAAATGTTTTTGAATCCCATTTACATACATGATACAAAATCCAGGAAATAATTAAGTTTATATTAAGATTATAATGATAAATTCTGCCAAAAAGAATAGTAAGCTACTATGTATATAAAAAAGATGTCTTACTATCTTTTTTTTTAAAAATAAGGGCAGATCACCAAGACTTGATAAAATCATTTTATAAAGTCAAAAATGTTCACCATTAATGTTTTGTGTGTGAATAAAATGTGCGACTTAATTTTCACTGTTAAACAAACTTTTATTTCAATCTAACCGCTGTAGCTGAAAATGTAAAATAAATCACTTGTTGCACAGGATGTTTGTCAGAGACACATCCACCAAACTGCAGGGGTTTAGAATAGAAAAAGCAGAAAGCTTTTATGAACTGTGTGTTACATCACTAGTTTGTAATATCAATTGCAGATAGACAGCAGCAACATGAATATGTACTTGTATGAAAATATAGGCGGCTTAGAGGTTAGCATGTTCGCCTCACACCTCCAGTGTCCTGGGTTCGAGTCTCACTCCCACTCACTGTGTGTGTGTGTGTCCAGTTTGGTGCTTGGTGGGGTCCTCCCACAGTCCAAAGACATGCTAGGCTGATTGGAGTCTCTAAATTGTGTGAGTATCCTGCCTTGATACCTGATGTCGCAAGTGTACTGTACGTGGTACAGACAATGAAATGAAAATGTTGATCATTATTACTAATAATAACTGTCTTTCATGCATAAACAACCGCCCTTAGTTAATGAAGAAATTAAAATATTTACATTCCTGGTGCTAATTTTCTGTGCAACACAAATACCTAAAGTAGATCATTTTTATGTCTCCAACACTGTATTATAGCAGGGTAGGAAGAAATGATCTGTAATCCTTACTTCTGTAATCCAAAAGGATAGGAAAATTGATAAAACAATAGATACACTAATCATTTGGTACACAGGATGCAAGATTGGCACACAATCTCACAAACATTAAAAATTATAAAGAATTATAATTCTTATAATATCCATCTATTCATTCAATCACATCTTTCCATGTATCCTAACTATCCACCTCATTTGTCCTCTGATATGAAAACTAATGAGTTATGATCATATTGAGTCTAACATTAAACTGGCATCCAGAGTCTGGTTGTTATACACTGCTGAGAGAAAATGCGCGGTTTAAAGTGAACTCGTTTTCATGCTACAAATAATCTTCATGTACATATGATTATCCTGACCTGAGCTAATTTACTGAAAAAACCAACTCACATCTCCATTCTTTCTTTTCATCCATGATGACAGTAAAGTCATCTGTTGGCTACATACTGTATGTTAAGTTAAGTATAAACAACTTCAGTTGTTTGAATTTATGTCTAGGTTTTTGTGTAACACCTAGATTACAATCATAAAAAAATGTAATACCTCCTCCCATCATCAAGTTCATCATCATCTCATTTTTATTACATTTCATTGCACATTCGTTAGCACGGTGCTAAGTGTCCTGTGTTTTTGTGTTGTCTTTTTTGTATTTATTATTTTTGCACTGTCTTGTTGTTGCTTTGTTGGCACCTAGCTGCACACTTACACTTTATGTGGCTTGGACGAACTTTCGGTCCTAGCTTTGTGTTGTTCTTGTGTTTGATCTTTATGTTGTATGTTTATGTAGCACCAGGTCCTGGAGAAAACTTTCTTTTCACTATGTACTGCGTCAGCTATATGTGCTTGAAATGACAATAAAGCTTCTTGAATCCTTGAAATTGAATCACCTACCTGTTAGATGAGGCTGATGTCTGTAATTGGGCAGACTTGCTTTATTTAATGCTACATAGTTATTTGTTGTTTTTTTTTTCTTTCCCCATTTTCTTTTTCTTTTATTTTCAGGAAGAAGATACATTAATAGGCAAGAGCATACATAATTTCTCAGAATCAAAAATACAAAAAGTATCCAAAATGTTACATATGTGTTGTATTTTCTTCCACTTAACAACTATATACAACAGAACGAGGGGAGCTCTTACAACATGTGGTAATTCATACGAAATTGCCTACAATGCAGTTGTTACAATTCAGGAAAAATCTGGGCATATTGGTTTAATGTAGTCCATCCATTTACTCCAAATCTGAAAAAAAATCTTCCATTTGAGTTCTCAATGAGAACGATAATGAGAACATATATATTATGCACTGTATCAATCCATTCCTCAAATGGTATAGGTGACTCTGGTTTTAACCACTTTCTAGTAATTGCTTTTTTACTAGCTGCAAGAAGAATTAACATCAGTTTTCTATCCTTATTGGTTCCCCCTTCTAGAGTGATGTTGCCAAAATATAAAGATTTGCAAGTAAAACTGATCTCTATTTCAAAAACAGTTTCCAAATTCCTTTTAATTTCTTGCCAATAAGGGATTAGTTTTTGACAAGCCCAAAATATATGATAATGGTTAGCTTGCTTTTCTCCACACAATCTCCAGCAGTCGGTATTATTTCCTCTGTGTATCTTCTGTATAGGAGTACTAAAGTACCGAATGACATTCTTCCAACCAAATTCTCTCCATGTTGCTGAACTTGTAGATTCCCATTGTGATTTACAAATTTCCCCCCAATTATCCTCTGAAATATTCAGATTTCCTTCCGTTCTCCATTTGTCTCTAACATATAATGTGTTCTCCTGTACCGTTTGCAGAAGTCCATTATATAACTTAGAAATTATCTTATTGCATGGCTGAGCTTTAGACACTGATAAGATCACCTTTATTATTCCTGTCTCCGCTATCTTCATTACTTCTGATTTAATTTTACATTCAACATAATGCCTTACTTGAAGATATCTATAGAAGTCGCTCTGATTAAGTCCATACTTTCCCTTTAGTGATTCAAAGCTTTGAATTTTACCCTTGTTAAACAACGTATAATAGTTTGTAATACCTAGCCTAGCCCATATTCTGAAACGGTCATCTATTCTATTCGGGGTGAAGTCAGTATCGTAGGCACACCATCTTAATATTCTCGTTGCATCTTCCAAATCACTCATTTTCTTTATTTGCAGCAACCAGAGCAGGTAGTGGAAGCTCGTTCATCATCCCTCTCTTTATTTCGATCCATCTTGCTGAGTATATTGGACTACTCCAACAAACAAGTGGCCTTATTTGAGCTGCATAATAATACTTTTGAAGGCATGGAAGGCCTAGCCCACCGTTTTCTTTACTTAATTGCAATGTTTTAAATCTTACTCTAGGTTTTTGCCCTGCCATAGAAATCTAGATATTAACTTATGCCATTCTGTAAATTGCTGATTTGGTATTTCTATTGGAAGTGCTTGAAATAGATATAACAGTTTTGGTAGAATTATCATCCGCACAGAGTCAACTTTTGAACTTAAACTGTAGAGAGGAATAAGGTTCCAACGGAGTAGATCAGATTTTATTTTTTTATGAAGGGGACTGTAATTTAAATCAAATAATTTAGAGTGATCACCAGACATAATTACTCCTAAATAGTTAATTGACTTTGTATCCCATTTTAGATTAAATTTCTCTTTAATTTGTCTAGGCGGTTCATAGTTAAATGTTAATACTTGAGTTTTTGTGACATTAAGTTTATAACCAGATATGGCCTTCAAGAAAATTAAATAAAATAGGCAGTGACTTTGTGGGTTGGGACATATAGATCAATATATCATCAGCAAAGCATTTTATGCATCAGCATTTTATGCTCTCCAAACTCCATGTCGATACCTTTAATTGAATGGTTTTGTCTTATCCATTGGCTCAAAGGTTCAGTGAACAGGGCAAAGAGTAGTGGTGAGATAGGGCATCCTTGTCTTGTACCCCGTTCTAAATTAAAAGGGTCTGATAAATCTCCATTGATTTTAATTCTTGCATATGGTTTATTATATAGTGTCTCAATTATTTCTATAACCTTATAATGAAATCCAAATTTTGCCAATACCTTGTATAGGAAATCCCATCTCACTGAGTCAAAGGCTTTCTCTGCATCTAAACTCAGTAAAGCTGCTTCCACCTTATGATTTGAAATGTAACTGAGTATATGTAGAGTTCTGATATTGTCTGATGCTTGCCTTTGGCAAATAAAGCCTGTTTGGTCTAAGTTAATGAGGTCTGGAAGAATCTTTTCTAGTCTCCGAGCTAGAATGGAGGTGAACAACTTATAGTCGACATTTAAAACACTAATTGGGCGATAGTTACTACATTCCATTCTATCTTTTCCCTCCTTTGGAATAACTGAAATTATCACTTCTCTACATGAAGGTAAGATTTCCCTTTTTTGTACTACCCAATTGAATGCCTTTAATACAGTTGGAGCCAAGTGGTCAAACATAGTTTTATACCATTCTACCGAATAGCCGTCTGCTCCAGGGGATTTACCTGCCTTTAATCTTGTTACAGCTATTTTCAACTCCTCTATAGTAATATCAGCTAATAATGATTCATTTTGTTCCTCTGTTACAGAGGAACAAATTACAGTGGGTAATTCTAATGAGTTTAAAAATGAATTTATTTGCAAATCATTGTTACTTTTGGCTTGTGAGTAAAGAACTTTATAGAATTTCTCGAAGCTCTTTTGAATTTGATCTAATTTACAAACTATCTCCCCTGTCTGGGTATTTCTAAATTTATTAATGGTTCTATCTGCTGTTTGTTTACTTAGTCTATACGATAACAATTTTACTGACTTCCCTCCTACTTCGTAGTACCTTTGTTTAAGGAACAAGAGTTTCTTTTGTATTTCTGTAGAGTATATTTCATCTATTTCTTTAACTATTTTTTTAATATCCTTAATTTCAAGATCTTGTAGTTTCTGCCTTCTGAGTTTCTTTAAATTAGTCGTGAGGGCAATAATTTTACCTCTTATAACTGCTTTCAATGCATCCCAGAGTATTGATGGTGTCACCTCCTCATTATCATTTATCTCTAAATATGATTTAATCTCATTTTCCAAATTTTGTTTGATTTGAGAATTATTCAAGATATTTGAGTTCATTCTCCATACCGTAGATCTAGGTTTTCTATCCAGGCCCATTGACATATAAATGGGGCTGTGGTCTGAAATATCCATTGTACCCAATTCACAATGATCAATCAGATGCAGATCTTTTTTAAAAACAAAAAAATAATCTATTCTGGAGTATGTCATATGAGGATGAGAATAGTGGGTATAATCCCAGATCTTTGGATTTAGTTCTCTCCATGCATCTATAATTCCTATTTCCTTGAGTAAGCCATCTATCTTTTTAATTAGTGACTTTGATTCCCTAGTATCTTTAGAACTATCCAACTTGGGGTTTAAACGTATGTTAAAGTCCCCTCCACACACTAGAATTCCTTGAGCTTTAGTAACAGTTAAATCAAATACATCACGATAAAAGTTCCACTCAGAACCAGGTGGAGCATATACACTCAAAAGTTTCCCTCGATTTTCCGTTATCATTATAAATCTTCCTTCTTTATCTTTTATCTCGGATATGTGTTCATAGTTCACCTTTTTAGATATAAGTATGGCCACACCTCTTTTACGTGTAGATTTATAAGATGAAAAATATACCTCTTTGAACCCCATTTTGTTAAGTTTTGAGTGTTCTGCATCATTTAGGTGGGTTTCTTGTAAGAACACAATCTCTGCTCCTGCCTTCTTTAATTTGGATAAATTTTTTCTTGTTTTAACTGGACTAATTATGCCGTTGACATTAAACGAAGCAATTTTCATGCTTTGCATTAAATTATAGAGTGATTTTAGCAAATGTAATATTGCATATAGCTTCCCCTTAAATGAAACGAACATGAACAAATTTACAATCATTAAATCCAAAATGTTACTCAAGGTGTACAACATAAAGTGAACTTCCAAAACTGAAGTCATTATCACGACTATAGTTGAGCCACCACAAGGCTCCAAGGGAAAACCCATCTTTGTGAATCTATAGAAGGGGCCCTTGTGGTTAGCAGTAAAATAAAAGGCCATTTGGGCTAAGCCTATCGCATGTCCTGATTATTCAAAACTTCACTCTGTTCAAACTAGGCTTGTCCAACTAAATGTTCAAGGGCTTTATGTTTCTCTCCTTTTTCAATTTTAAATACCTTCGCTGTGTGTCGGCCACATCAAAGCGACGCAGTGTTCTTCACTTAACTTATGAAGGTGGCGAGCACCCGTCTTTTCTCCGAAAAGTTTGCAACTTTTCTTTGAATGATGGTGGTCCTCTCTGTTGTTTGCCAATGCTCCTGGTGTTCCTCTGCCATGACATTCTCTGAATCCGCTCCATAAGAGTGTTTGGGTGACTGATCGGCTGCACTGGGAGCACTCTTTGACATATCCTGCGTTGCCTCCTCGACTGTGTTGTATATCTTCACTCCGTCCTCATGCAGCACTTTCATGCGAGCAGGATACAATGTACTAAATTTCACTTCTTTGTCTTTCAACACCTTACGTATCTCTTTGTATTCTCTTCTCATCTGCAGAACCTCAGGGGCGTAATCGTTATCGAAGCTAATCCGCTTTCCTTGCCAGGAGAGTCCTGCCATGCCTGCCATCTGCCATGCCTGTCGAAGTATCAGTTCTTTGGTTGTGAAACTTTGGAAGTTGATCACTATTGATCGTGGCTGAGCGTCTGCTGGTGGTGGTCTGCCAAACACTCTGTGTGCACGTTCAATTTGAAGGGATGTGCCCTCGGGTAAAGTTAAATTTTCCTTCAGGAATTTTTCTAGAAAAAGGGCCATTGTCGGGGAGTCTTTTTCGGCACCTTCGGGTACTCCATACATTCTGACATTATTCCGCCTGGAACGGCCCTCCACCTCCAAGAGTTTCTCTTCGATTCTTGTGTGTAACTTTAACACGCCCGTGAGTACCTCATCGACATTTTGAATCCTCTCTTCTGCTGTCGCAATTCTACCTTCTGCCTCCTCTAGTCTAGCTTTAGTATTAGAAATTTCTCCTTTAATGTCCTCAAGTTGAGTTTTGTTATCTCGACGAAAGTCCCTTAATTCTCTAAGAATAAGGCTCAAATCAATAGTCTCTCCGGAGGGATTCGCTAGGTCTCCCTCCTGACCGCTTGTTTGTGAGCCAGGGAGAGAGCGCGCCGATTCATCGTCATGTATTTCTGCAGGTTGCGTGACTTTCTTAGTTTTCACCTAGTTTCCATGTTACTCCCCTTTTATTTTATGGTATATCTCGCTTAAATCTCTAGTTAAATGTTTTAGGGAATTTTCAAATCCACACTAATCGGGAGCGCTAGCTCTATGCTGCCATCCTGTCGATGTCCGACTCGGAAGTCCCCATAGTCATTTGGTTTAATCCACATTTTTGTCAAACATAGTACATCACTAATAGTTTCATTAACAATAAGTGATGTAGGAGACATAATATTGCTATATTGCTGTACATTCACTATAATTTAGTTTTAAGCTTATCAAGTTGCTAAAATAACTACATTTTTGTTTAGCTCAGGGTGACAACCCTTTACACCTATCAAATGGTATGTTTAGCCTGCTTGTGTGCTCCTTGGCTTTGGCTCTGGATTGTCAACTATTAACTAGGCCTGTTCTTAGACTATGTGCTATGCTGCATGAAATGACAGCAGAACCTTCCTAAGTGGGATGGATACCTTCCTGCCCCAACAGGCCAGCCTTGGCCTCAAAACCGCTCCAATTAAGCCCACATTGTTTTCAGAGGACCACCTGGAAATTCAGTAGTTCATTGACCATACCCTGCTGTAAGCTACATTGCCATGCCAGACTGGGGTGTGGCCAGAGCATATTACAGCATTGGACATCAACTTTGCTAATATACACAGCTCTACAATGTTACCCCTTAGTAATCTCTAACTTACAAAAGCATATATCATTAGCTCCTATCTGAAAAATAACCTTCAAAGAATTATTCTGAAGTTATTCTGAATTATTACTTAACATCCCTTAGCCCACACACTGAAGCACAGAATGTTTGCCATATTTAATGATTATGCACCCTTTGACTGAATATGGGCTGAATATTAAAAAGATCTGACATGAATTTATTCCGCTTGCCATAGGAGGACACCAAGAAGAAAGTAACTGCTTTAAAAAAAAAACTGTCTGGGTGCAACAAAACATCATGAAAAAATCATCCCAGCAGTTAAGTACAGTTGATGGATTGTGTTCTGGGTCTGTATCAGGTCCTAGCCCACTTGCCATCATATGAGGGGAGAAAAGACTTTTATCATGATATCCTACCGGATAGGATCAGGGTGGCTGTGAGGCAGCTAGAGCTCAGTAGAAGTTGGGTGAACCAGCAAGACAATGATTATTGATTAATCTATGTAAATACAATACAGAATGGCTTCAAAAAAGAGAAAATCCATCTTTTGGGCTTTCCAGTCAGAGCATAGACCTTAAACCCATAGAGAGGCTGTGGAATGACCTCAAGAAAGCTGATCACAAGAAATTCTGAGAACATGGCTAAACTGAAGCAGTTCTGTGAAGAAGAATGGTCCAAAGGTTATTGCTACCAAAGGAAGATCAATTAACTGTTAAATTCAAGTGTTTACTTACTTTTTCCACAGCACTATGGATGTTTAATGGTATATGTTCAATACAATCAAAGACATCAAAGATAATAATTGCTTATGTGTTTTTGGCTTGCAGTTATCTGTATTTTAATTTTAATGAAGACATTTTACGATCAATTAATAAAGAAAAACACCTAATTCCAAAGGATTCACATACTTTTTTTTGGTTTTGCACTCAAACCAGCCCATCTGGTACTCGCAACCATGTCATGATTAAAGTTATATTCATTTAAGCTCTTGACCTAAATCTGCTTATTTTGCATTGTGCTGCTGTCTGATTAGACAACTGCATTAATTTTAAATAGAGGCATTTCTAATTAAGTGTAGAGTAGCAAGCCGCTTGTCTTTCTCTCTCTGATGGCTTGGCAAAACCAGTCAGACCAATAAAACTTCAGGAACTTAAAAACAGGTTATGTCAAATAAGTTTTGTAAAACATGCCCCAGATTCAGTGTTAACATTATGAATAATTATTTTTAAAATATTTCCCAGTTCAATATAAACTACAATCCAAACTAGCTTTATATGAAATTAAACAAACAGGCAAGACATCATTTCACATTCATTTATTTGTTTGTGTTACCATATTCACATCCCTCTGAAGATGTCTAAAGCAAGTACTGTACATGTACTGTAATTGCTGACAGGAAAAGCAGGAACCAGTGAACATGAAGCTATGTTTCCTGTCGAAACTTACTAATATTGATAGGTTTGCATGTGCATGACAACCACCCAAAAGACTTGGGGAAAAATAGGTATTAAACTAAATATTATAAGACTTATGGTAAATAGAAGAGGCCAGTACTTAATAGCTGTAGGACAGAATTTCTTAATAGTCGTTCACTGACATATTCTCTACTTTGTTCTGCAAGTCAGTGGCATTTAGTTGCTGCTTCTTTTTTTTCCCGCCATCTTGTTGTTTCTTCTGCTTCTTTGATAACTCTTGGTCAATAGGAGCTGCCTTCACAAACTTGATTATTTCTGTCAGGCCTAAATTAAAGAATCATAAAAAAATTATTTTTTATATAACATAATATACATATACATACATATACACATATTATATACACATATATATTATATACACACATATATATATATATATATATATATATATATATATATATATATATATATATATATATATATATATATATATATACACATATATACACACACATATATATATACACATATATATACACACACATATATATATATACACATATATATACACACATATATATATATATATATATATAATGTGTATATATATGTGTATATATACACACATACATACATACATATATACACATACATATATACATATATATATATACACATATACACTATATTGCCAAAAGTATTCGCTCACCTGCCTTGACTCGCATATGAACTTAAGTGACATCCCATTCCTAATCCATAGGGTTCAATATGACGTCGGTCCACCCTTTGCAGCTATAACAGCTTCAACTCTTCTGGGAAGGCTGTCCACAAGGTTTAGGAGTGTGTTTATGGGAATTTTTGACCATTCTTCCAGAAGCGCATTTGTGAGGTCACACACTGATGTTGGATGAGAAGGCCTGGCTCTCAGTTTCCGCTCTAATTCATCCCAAAGGTGTTCTATCGGGTTGAGGTCAGGACTCTGTGCAGGCCAGTCAAGTTCATCCACACCAGACTCTGTCATCCATGTCTTTATGGACCTTGCTTTGTGCACTGGTGCACAGTCATGTTGGAAGAGGAAGGGGCCAGCTCCAAACTGTTCCCAAAAAAGTTGGGAGCATGGAATTGTCCAAAATGTCTTGGTATGCTGAAGCATTCAGAGTTCCTTTCACTGGAACTAAGGGGCCAAGCCCAGCTCCTGAAAAACAACCCCACACCATAATCCCCCCTCCACCAAACTTTACACTTGGCACAATGCAGTCAGACAAGTACCGTTCTCCTGGCAACCGCCAAACCCAGACTCGTCCATCAGATTGCCAGATGGAGAAGCGCGATTCGTCACTCCAGAGAACGCGTCTCCACTGCTCTAGAGTCCAGTGGCGGCGTGCTTTACACCACTGCATCCAACGCTTTGCATTGCACTTGGTGATGTATGGCTTGGATGCAGCTGCTTGGCCATGGAAACCCATTCCATGAAGCTCTCTGCACACTGTTCTTGAGCTAATCTGAAGGCCACATGAAGTTTGGAGGTCTGTAGCGATTGACTCTGCAGAAAGTTGGCGACCTCTTCGCACTATGCGCCTCAGCATCCGCTGACCCTGCTCCGTCAGTTTACGTGGCCTACCACTTCGTGGCTGAGTTGCTGTTGTTCCCAAACACTTCCACGTTCTTATAATACAGCTGACAGTTGACTGTGGAATATTTAGGAGTGAGGAAATTTCACGACTGGATTTGTTGCACAGGTGGCATCCTATCACAGTTCCACGTTGGAATTCACTGAGCTCCTGAGAGTGACCCATTCTTTCACAAATGTTTGTAAAAACAGTCTGCATGCCTAGGTGCTTGATTTTATACACCTGTGGCCATGGAAGTGATTGGAACACCTGATTCTGATTATTTGGATGGGTGAGCGAATACTTTTGGCAATATAGTGTACATATATATATATATATATATATATATATATATATATATATATATATATATATATATATATATATTATACATACATATATACATATTATACATACATATATACATATATATATATACATATACACACATACATATATACACATACATATATACATTATATATATATACACACACAGCTCTGGAAAAAAAAATAAGAGACCACTGCAGAATAATCAGTTTCTTATGTTTTTTTTTCATACAGGTGAATGTATTGGTGAGATGAACAGTTTTGTTTCATTTTTTGTGAACTGCTGACAATATTTCTCCTAAATTCAAAATATAACTATTGTTAGAGTGCATATTTAAATGAATTGACAACACATCAAAATAACCCCAGATCATGCACTATTTGCAGAGATTTAACAACTTAAATAAAACAAAATGCAAATAATTTGTAAACAAACTGTGTTAATGCTTTGGCTAAATAACATTAAGAAATCAGTATTTGGTAGAATAACCCCGATTTGCATGTGTTTTGGCTCCATGCTCTCCACCACTTTTTCACATTGCTGTTTGGTATCTTTTTGCAAAAAGGAAAACAGCTCAGCTTTGCTTGATGGTTTGTGACCATCCATCTTCCTCTTGATGACATTCCAGAGGTTTTCCATAGGTTTCAAATCTGGAGAGTGGGCAGTGGTCTCTATTTTTTTTCCAGCGCTGTGAGCTGTGTGTATATGTATATATATATATGTGTGTGTGTGTGTGTGTGTGTGTGTGTGTGTGTGTGTGTGTGTGTGTGTGTGTGTGTGTATATATATATATATATATAAAACCTGGTTACGATCCACCAGTGTGAAGTGCGAGTACTTGTAATGTTTTTTCCCCCGGTCTTAAGATTTTGTTCAGGAGTGTGTGTGTGTGTGTGTGTGTGTGTGTGTGTATATTATATATATATATAATACATATATATATATATATATATATATATATACACACACACACACACACACACTCCTGAACAAAATCTTAAGACCGGGGAAAAAACATTACAAGTACTCGCACTTCACACTGGTGGATCGTAACCAGGTTATAAGTACTTCTTCAAAATACCAAAAGAAGAAACAAGAGCAAGAGATCAAAAATAGAAAGCCGGCAATTTATTGAAAACTGAATTTAAACTTAAACAGGCTGATCAAAAGTTCAAGTTGACCAGTTGATCAAAAATTCAAAAGACCGTGGGCCAAAAAAAACCCACAAAACAATTAAAAGCGTGAGTAGCCCCACTGTTCTTGTTGATCACTTCAAACATTCATTTCGGCATGCTTGATGCGACTGTTTCTAGGAGGCTGTTCCATGTGGTGAAGATGGCTTCATGAAGGGCATCCATGGTCTGGAATTGACGTTTGTTTTTGTAAAAGTCCCTTGCCATCCATCCCCAAACGTTCTCAGTGGGATTCAGATCAGGGAAACATGCAGGATGGTGACGTTATTCTCCTGAAAGAAGTCCTTCATCAGGCGGGCGTTGTGAACTGTAGCATTGTCCTGTTGAAAGACCCAGTCATTACCACACAGACGAGGGCCCAGATGGGTGCCCTCTGCAACATGTCCAAATAGCTAGCCGCATTTGACGCCATTGCACAACCTGAAGCTCCATTTTCCCATTGAAGGAAAAAGCACCCCAGATGATGGAGCCTCCTCCACTGTGCGGTGTAGAAAACATCTCCAGTGGGATCTCCTTATCATGTCAGTAGTGTTGAAAGCCATCAGGACCACCCAGGTTAAATTTTTTCTTGTCAGAGAATAAAACTTTCTTCCACCTTTCAATGACCCATGTTTGATGCTCCCTTCCAAATTACAAACGGGCAAGTTTGTGGCATGGGAGAAGATCTGAAGGCATTTTTTGTTCTTTAAGCTCTTCTCCTGCAGATGTCATCTTATGGTTATTGGGCTGCAGTCAGCATCAGTAAGGGCCTTAATTTGGGTCAACAATCGACCTGTGTCTTGATGGACAGCCCGTCGAATCCTCTTGCTCAGTGTAGGCGAGTTTGTTTTGGGTCTACCACTTGACTTTTTTGTCCCATGGGTTAGGGTTACTCTTCTTATGCATCTTTTAACAAATTTAAAATGACAGTATTACTGTGTCCAACCTTGGCAGTGATGGCACGTTGTGAGAGGCTTTGCTTGTGCAGTTCAACAATCCTCCCACGTTCAAAGACAGACAGCCTTTTTGCCTTTGCCATCAGAAGGTCACAATGGCCTGAAGGATAATGACATGAAAGCCATATTTTTGCACAAAGTTTAACTTTTTAAGGCTATGGTCTTAAACTTTTGATCAGCCTGTTAGTTTAAATTCAGTTTTCAATAAATTGCTTACTCTATTTTTCGTCTCTTGCTCATCTTCTTGTACTTGTGTCTATTTGTAATGTTTCCCACGGTCTAAATATTTTGTTTAGGAGTGTATATACGTATACATACACATAAGTGCATGTGTGTGTATAATATATATATAAATAAAACTATGAGATTACCTGGAGGCATGAACTCCCTGAGTGGCTCTGGAATAATTATGCCCTCTGCAGTTTGGTAGTTTTCCAGAATAGCACATATTACACGGGTAGTAGCACACATGGTTGCATTAAGCATGTGCACAAACTCAGCCTGCCACAAAAAGGTAATTTATCATCATCTTATTATAATTTAAAATTTTCCATGAGTATAAAATTATTAGCACAAACATCTTTCTAAAAAGAATTTTTCTCTAACAAAAGAGAACCTTACCTTGTCCATCATCTTCTTTGTCTGGCCATAGCGTATACGCAAGCGGCGAGCTTGATAGTCCGTGCAGTTGGAGCAGGACACCAGCTCCCTAAAAGCCTGAGAGCCTGGGAACCAAGCCTCTAAGTCCAGCTTCTTACTGGCTGCATGGTTCAAAGAACCTACAAAACAGGCCAAAATGATATTTATTAGGAGGTTCAACTCACCCACAAAACTGAGAGCATATATGACCACAGTGCTTTTTCAACCAGTTTTAACCTTTTTATTACCTTTGTATTAGATAACATCTTTGGAAATTAAAATTTAACTTTCCATTTCCGAAGAAATAAAAAAGGAACTTAAGAAGAAAAAGACTGACCAGAGACAATGTTAACAATGCGGTAAGGTATTCCTAGGGACTGGTAGAAATCTTCTGCCGTTGTGATCATCTCCTCTAACATCTCCCATGACTTGTTTTCATGAGGTGAGGCATACACAAACTGTTCAATCTGTGTTGGAATTTTTTTTTTTAAAAAAAAAGTTATGGTTCAGTCACTAAAAGAATACTACTACTACCAATCTTTGCAAATTTTGCTAAATTTATCCCAGTTAATAAGCCAAGTATGCAACAAAAACTGCCCATCTTCTGTGATAACCAAACTTACCTTCTCAAACTGGTGGACCCTAAAGATGCCACGGGTGTCTCGGCCATGGGAACCCACTTCCTGTCTGAAGCAGGTAGAAATGCCAGCAAAGCGGAGTGGCAGGTCCTCAGGCTTAAGCCACTCATCTCTCAAGAAGGCTGCTATGGGTTGTTCTGAAGTGGCAATCAAATACTTCTCATCCACGGACGTATCATCTGAACGCTCACTGCCTTTCCCAATAACCTGCAAAGGTAGGGTTGAGGGAACAAAAAGAAAAAGAGGAAACTGAGAAAATGTATAGAATGAAACCCCAAAGGTAACTCAAGTATGATCAAGAAATAACAATCTATTATAACGTAAAAATTAATGTTAATTTTATTTTGTAATTTTTTCAAAACTCAAATACAATTTGCATAATTGAAGTTCAGTACCAAACATTAATTTCTTGTCCAAGAAACACAAATTCTTCCAGAAATGAACAAATAGCAGACAAAATATTTTACAATAGATAGTATGCAATTCTACCACCAGCACTATGTGCCATCACCTCATATTTAAAGAAAACACTTATTCTTTTGTGTAGGTAGGATCTAGTCAAGTAAGGAGGCCATTGTTATTCTGCTTATTGCCAGAGGAAGGCCAGCTCATGGTCCAAATTATGCTAAACAACAGTCACTAATCTGCTCGAGCATGTGGATACAAAAAGAGTATGATACAAAGGAGGTTGTGCAATTGGGCAATGAACAGCACTTTTTGTAGTGCTGTTCATTGCCCAATTGACTAATGGGACCACAAAGTATGTCCAGTGCCACAGCCCAGCAAAAGTGGGTTAGGCAGTCCTGGTAGTGCTGGCTGTCCCAACTTTCTTCTCATACTTTCTCTCTTCATATGTTCTGTCCACTTCTTCCATCCTCGTTAATCAGAAACAGGTAGAATTTACCTCAAAACCGGATCCCCGAACACACACACAAAAACCCCCCCCACCCTTTCCATTTATTTAGGGTTAGAGTACCGGCCAAGAATCCTTTGCCCTCAAAATGGATATGCTGCATGAGATGGGGTCAAGTATGTGGATTTAAAATTGGATTTTTAAAATTTTGGATTACTATGTCACCTGTACCACTAACCTCAAGCTGTACTAAAGTCACAGATAGGGTTAAACACAGAATATAGATATTGCCTGGTTAAAATTTGCAGTCAATTTTAGCTGATTTTTCAAGACTTGTTATGAGACATATTTCATGTTACTTTTTTATATGTTATAAATGACACTTTTTAAAATCTTTTTAACATGTATGTAAATGTAAACAAAACTAAAAACAGAAACATTTACATCATAAGTAGATGGGTGTATGAGGTGAACAAATGCAAAGTTCGGAGAAAGAGCGCACAAAGGCATTCAAATGTCAGTGTTGTAGTTATGTGCACTATGAGGCACATTTTACGACACAGGTATAAGAACAAAATACTGCTAAATTTAGGCTTGTTTATTTATTCTATCAAGTAACACCAATAACCAGCTCTACAAATAGAAACTGCCTAAACACTTGAGACCACATGAGGCTGGACATTGTCGTGCACCAGGAGGAACCCAGGGCCCACTGCATCAGCGTAAGGTCTGACAATGGCTCTGAGGCTTTTATCCCATTACCTAATACTGTTAGCGTGCACATAAAGGTTCATGCAACCCTCCCAGATAATCACTGACCCACCACCAAACATGCTGGATGATGTTTCAGGCAGCAAAACATTCACCATGGCATCTCCAGAGACTTTCATGTCTGACAGGTGCTCAGTGTGAACCTCTCATATCATCTCAGAATGTCAATCAAGCTGCATGGTAACAGCTTATTTCCCAATATGTCCTCAATGCTCTTAAAACTCTGCTGGGAGACACACCAAACCTTACAGTAATGCCATGTATGGATGTGCCATCATGGAGAATCTGGACAATCTGTGCAACATAAATAGGTTGCAGGTACTGCCTCATGCTATAAGTAGCTGCAAGGACCCTGACAATACACAAAACCAGAGATAAATTAAAAATAAGAAAAGAGCAACTGTCTGTGGCCATCACCATCAAAACCATTCCATTTTGGTGGTTGTCTCGCTTTTGCCTCTCCAGTGTACCTATTATCACTTTCATTTGCACCAAAGATGGTGAAACTGATTCACAATCTCTTACGCTTCCTAACTGGACAAATTGATATCCCTACAGTTTAACTGACTTGGTATTATACTGTGATGATTAAGTTATTTCTTAATCGTTTTGTGCAGTGTATGATTATAACCAGGAGACTGACAGAACTAACATGGCCTCATCTCCCATTCACATGAATAGCATATGTAGAGTTTTTTGCCCCCAAAAAATAACATACTAAATTCATAGTTCATGCTGTACATACAGTTTTTACATATGCAAACATGACAAGTTCTTCCATTTTACACCACTGTCAATAAGTAAAAAAAAAAAAGTAAAAACCTTATACAGTTCCTCATCAAACTGGCTGAGTTGAGCAACCTCTTGCATGACCTCTTTACGCATGAAGAAAGGTGTATACAGGGGAGTGTAATTCTTGCTGTGAAGAATCCGTAGGGCATAGTTAATCAAAGCCTGCTCCAGGAAAACTAGAGGACCCTGATAAAAATAATAATACAACACAAACACAATAAGTGGTTATTACACATATTGTGTTCCAAAATGAAAAACTATACCATAATAATTAACATTTTATTATAAATATTTACATTTTTATCAATTAGCAGAAACTTTTTACACAGCTTAACAGTATTCAACATTATTCAGTAGAGGATCATATTCTGAAGTTCTGTGGTTCAACATTATATAAACAGAAAAGAGAGCCATACATGCACAATAGTCATCATTTTTGTATAATTGATTTAATTATGCATAAATTAGATTTAATTATGCATAAATGTTTATACTCAACCTTCAAAAAATATCCCCTGCTTCCTGCAATGATGGCACCTTTCTCTCCTTCAAATCCATCCACCATGACAACCAGATCCACATGAGAGTACTTCTTCTGCCCTGTGCAGTCACCCCAGGTGCGTTCAACTTTATTATCAGCATCCTATTGAAGAGTGACATTCATCAACAACCTAAAAAGTGCAAATTATGCTAAGTAGTATTGCCAAGAAGAATGCCAGAAGGAAAAAGCATTATTTTTTTTAAATTTTAGGTTTCCTGATATTTAGATAAACAACTTAGAACATGGAACTTTTGGTGGCAGAGCACCACAATTATTAGGTATTTAGGCCTTTTCCTTTTTTTGTCTTTCACTGTTTGTATTAGAGGGTCTCTCTCTTCAGTCTCCTCCTCCTCCGTTTTTTTAACCCCTGTTGTGTTGGAGTGTTTTAGGTCACTGTCTTGCTGAATGATGAACTAGATTAATTGCTTTGTACATTGGCAGATAGAATGTTTTATAGACTTCCGAGACCATTCTGCTGCTAACATCCGGAGTTACATCGTCAATAATGATTAGTAAGCTGATTTCAGAAGGAGCCATGCAATCCTATATCACTACACTCCTACCTCCACTGTGCTTGCCCAATGACATGCTTTAAATATGTCTATGAACAGTCAGTTCTTGACATTGATGAGGTGGAAGCAGGGAAAATGAACGACCTAGTGAACAAGTGTTGATGCATTCATTAATAGAAACTTTAATTTGTAATGTGTACATGGTAAGGGTGCTGGTGGCCCAGCGGTAGGTTCATCGTCTACCATGCAGAAGGCCTGGGTTTGATTCTCAGCCAGTGCCCAAACCCCAGCCACTGGATGCAGTGCCGGTCCTCCCGGATAAAAAGGGCATCCGGCGTAAAACCTGTGCCAAGTTGTTGTGTGGACCAGTTGGTCTGCTATGGCGACCCCTCACGCATGTAGGGAGCAAACCCGAAAGCTCAACAACAATATATATATAAGTTTTAAGCAGGTGTGAAAAATATACTGTAAAGTAAGAATGCTTTAAAAAATAGAAGTGTGAATAGTTTTTTTACCAAAAGGGAAAGTAAAAATTAACAAATCTTAAACAAGAAATCCAGATCAAACCAATATTTGGTATGACCCTTAGCCTGCAAAACAGCATCAATTCTTCTAAGGTACACTTACACACAGTTTTAGAAGGAACTCGGCAGGTATGTTGTTTCAAACATCTTGAAAAACTAACCACAGATCTGTATGATGTGTATGTAAGCTGCCTCAAATCCTTCTGTCCCTTCATGTAATGAGTCTCAATGATGTTGTGATCAGGGCTCTGTGGGGGGCAAAACCATCAATTCCAGAACGCCTTGCTCTTTTTTATGCTGGAAATATCTCTTAATGACACTGCCTGTATGTTTGGGGTCATAATCCTGCTGCAGAATAAATTTGGGGCCAGTACCTGCCTTATCCTGACCAAATCTCCAACTCCATTTGCAGCGATGCAACCCCAAACTTGGAAGAAACCTCCACCCTGCTTTACTGTTGCCTGCAAACACTATTATTGTACAGCTCTCAAAAAGCTTCTTTCATAAAAACCACTTATTCCCAGACTTACCTGGGTCCGACAAGTTTCCATGGCTGACCACTGCATCTACTGTCCTCAACAACCATTTCTTTGTGCTTTTTCAAAATAGCTTGAACAGCACATCTTGAAACCTCTTTTGAAGTCCTCATTTGAAATGTTTGCCTGGAAGAGACCTTGCTTTGTCTTCCAAAACCTCACCTTAGAAGCAGAGTTTGGCTGTTCCGCACCTAATTTTAATTTTAACATAGCTATTTCTGTTTCTGTCAGATTACTGTGTTTCAACCTACATATGAAATTGATGTCATACACTGCTCAAAAAAATTAAAAGACCTGTTTTTAATCAGTGTAGCATATAGCATCAAGTCAGTTAAATTCCTGGGATATTGATCTGGTCAGTTAAGTAACAAAGTTACAGCTGCTTTGGTGTTAATGAAATGAACAACAGGTGCACTAGATGGACAGCAATGAGATGACCCTCAAAACAGGAATGGTTTCTATCGCATGAAGCGATACCTGGACCCTACAGAGGTTGCACAGGCAGTCCAAATCCTCCAGGATGGCCATTGCCTGAAGGTTTGCTGTGTCTCCCAGCACAGTCTCAAGAGCACAGAGGAGATTCCAGGAGACAGGCAGTTACTCTAGGAAAGCTGGGCAGGGCCGTAGAAGGTCCTTAACCCATTAGCAGGACCGGTATCTGCTTCTTAGTGTAAGGAGGAACAGGATGAGCACTGCCAGAGCCCTACAAAATGACCTCCAGCAGGTTACTGGTGTGAATGTCTTTGGCCAAACAATCAAAAACAGACTTCAGGGTGGCCTGAGGGCCCAAGTCCTCTAGTTGGCCCTGTGCTCACTGCCCGGCACCATGGAGCTCAATTGGCATTTGCTATTGAACACCAGAATTGTCAATCGAAATCGATAGAGGGATCTCATTTTAGCTAGATTTATGCCGAGTTCACACTGCACAATTTTCAAAGTGGTGGGATATTTATTCTGATATAACTACATATATAACTACATGCTCCAACCAAAGCCATGCTCGCTGATATTGTGGTCTATAATTCCTCCTTGAAATGACCACCGCCCTGTATCTTGCTCTCTCATTGGCTGTAGGTCATCGCCGACATATTTTTCAGTCAGAACTCTTTTCACACTGCACGATTCTCCGACAGGTCCAGATATTTAGCATGCCAAATACACTATATTGCCAAAAGTATTCGCTCACCCATCCAAATAATCAGAATCAGGGGTTCCAATCACTTCCATGGCCACAGGTGTATAAAATCAAGCACCTAGGCATGCAGAGTGTTTTTACAAACATTTGTGAAAGAATGGGTCGCTCTCAGGAGCTCAGTGAATTCCAGCGTGATAGGATCCCACCTATGCAACAAATCCAGTCGTGAAATTTCCTCGCTCCTAAATATTCCACAGTCAACTGTCAGCTGTATTATAAGAACGTGGAAGGGTTTGGGAACGACAGCAACTCAGCCACGAAGTGGTAGGCCACGTAAACTGACGGAGCGGGGTCAGCGGATGCTGAGGCGCATAGTGCGAAGAGGTCGCCAACTTTCTGCAGAGTCGATCGCTACAGACCTCCAAACTTCATGTGGCCTTCAGATTAGCTCAAGAACAGTGCACAGTGAGCTTCATGGAATGGGTTTCCATGGCCGAGCAGCTGCATCCAAGCCATACATCACCAAGTGCAATGCAAAGCGTCGGATGCAGTGGTGTAAAGCACGCCGCCACTGGACTCTAGAGCAGTGGAGACGCGTTCTCTGGAGTGACGAATCGCGCTTCTCCATCTGGCAATCTGATGGACGAGTCTGGGTTTGGCGGTTGCCAGGAGAACGGTACTTATCTGACTGCATTGTGCCAAGTGTAAAGTTTGGTGGAGGGGGGATTATGGGGTGGGGTTGTTTTTCAGGAGCTGGGCTTGGCCCCTTAGTTCCAGTGAAAGGAACTCTGAATGCTTCAGCATACAAAGACATTTTGGACAACATGACTGTGCACCAGTGCACAAAGCAAGGTCCATAAAGACATGGATGACAGAGTCTGGTGTGGATGAACTTGACTGGCCTGCACAGAGTCCTGACCTCAACCCGATAGAACACCTTTGGGATGAATTAGAGCGGAGACTGAGAGCCAGGCCTTCTCGTCCAACATCAGTGTGTGACCTCACAAATGCGCTTCTGCAAGAATGGTCAAAAATTCCCATAAACACACTCCTAAACCTTGTGGACAGCCTTCCCAGAAGGGTTGAAGCTGTTATAGCTGCAAAGGGTGGACCGACGTCATATTGAACCCTATGGATTAGGAATGGGTTGTCACTTAAGTTCATATGCGAGTCAAGGCAGGTGAGCGAATACTTTTGGCAATATAGTGTATTTCACGGGCATCAACGACTCTCTCAGACACTCTCTCTCATCTGCGATTCTCTCAGATTGCGTCTTTGGGAATTCACACTGCGCGATTGTCACACGTGTGCACAAGCTCCGATTTGCCTCTGATTTCGGGAATTTGTTAGTGATTTCACAAAACTAGTTGGCGACTGAAGATCAGGGCTAAACTCGTGCAGTACGAATTCTGTGACTGAGCTCGTAACTCAATTTGCTCGTATATCAAATTAAATTTCTAAAATGAATTGAAACGCTATTAATCTGTTCCAGCCCCCCAAAAACCACACCCATTTTTTTTGTTACGGGTTTTTAAATAAGAAAAATGTACTTTATAAATAACAAATAATGTATATAAAAAAAATATATAATAAAAAAGAATGTAAAGAAATAAACTGGTTTTATTAAGTGTATTTACCTTGAAGATCAGAGGAAGATGCTAGCAGAGGTGGAGGAGATAGAGCACGAAATGGAAAAACTGTGCCTATCTAACTTAACTTACCCGGTACACACTTAATGCTACAATTAATTGCTAAATTTAACTTACACACTATGCTACACTTTATCACTAAACTTAATTCCTACTACTTTTTTTTTTTTTTTTTACTTCACTTAATTATCTTCCTCACTGACTTTTGCCTTTTTCACCACACTTTCCTCGCTTTCACTTGCAGGGTGTTTCAATAAAAACCTGTCCAAGGAGGTTTGATTCTTCCTCCCTTTCAAAATGTTTGGAAAGTGAGTGAGGCAAGTGTCGTTACACAGTGCCAACGCACGACCTGGAGAGATAACCACGTGAACTGACCGCTCGCTGGGCTACCAAGTGGCGGGTGGCGTAAGCTCGCTCATAACTCAGATCTCGGCTTGTATCTTAAAGCAAAAAATCTACCAAGCGACAGCTCGTATCTCGGAAAACTCGTAAGTTGATTCACTCGTACGTCAAGATTTCACTCACTGTATAACACATTTTATATATATACATTATATATACACACACCACTTACAAAAAGTTAAAGATATTCGGCTTTCGGGTGAAATTTCAGGATGCACCTAAAATGCACTATAACCTTTACAGGTGAACTTAATTTGACCTTCTCTACACTTTTGAATGCACATGTCCAACTGTTCAGTGTTTCAGTACTTTTTGCATAACTTGCTGTTCTCTAAAAAGGTGCTTAACGGCAATATTCACAACTGGTGTTTGATCCATGCATCGACCAATACATTTTCTGGTTCAATTAGAATTGGGCTTTAAGCAGTCCTCTTCATCATACTGTTCAAATTTTGACATCATGAGACCAAGACCACACCTAACAATTGATCAACTGTACCTTGCCATTGCGAGGCTTCAAACAGGATGTTCTCAGAGGGAAGTGGCCACTGAGCTTAGAGTGTCACAGAGTGTCATCAGCAGGTTGCAGCAGAGATACAGAGAGACTGGAAGAGTCACAGAAAGGCATAGAAGTGGACATCCTTTGGCCACATCCCACATTGATGACTGCTTCATTGTGAACAGTGCCCTGCGGAACCGGATGATGAATGCCACTCAACTCCAGGCACATTTAAGGGAGGCGAGAGGCATCCAAAGGTCATGTCAGACCATTTGAAACCATTTACATCAGCGTGGTCTGCAAGCTAGACGACCTGCACGGGTACCTGACCACACCACCAGGCACAGGCATCGGGCCAGGGAGCATTTACGCTGGACGAGGGACGAGTGGGCCTAAGTGCTGTTCTCTGATGAAAGTCGATTCATGTTGAGCAGAAATGATGGCTGCCAACGATGTTGGAGACGTCAAGGAGAGTGCTATGCATCAGCCACTGTTGTGGTGGTGTTACAGTCTGGGCAGGTGTGTCTACTCAATACAGAACTGCCCTACGTCTTGTGAATGGTGCAGTGACAAGCCAATACTACCTGAATAACATAATTACTCCAGTCATTGTGCCCCTGCATGAACAACACAGGCCTAATTTCATCTTCATGGACGACAATGCTCCAGCTCATCGAGGTCGCATTATTAGGGAACGGCTGCTGGAGGCTGGGGTACCTCAAATGGAGTGGCCTGCACTTTCACCAGGCCTGAATCCCATAGAAAACCTATGGGATCAGCTGAGTCGCCGTGTAGAGCCTCATAACCCTGCACCCCAGAATCTCAATGACCTGAGGGCCGCCCTTCAAGAAGAGTGGAACGCCATGCCTCAGCAGACAATAAGTCGACACGTGAACAGCACGAGATGTTGTTGTCAAGCTGTAATTGATGGTCAAGGGCACATGACAAATTATTGAGAGACTGACATTTTTTTGTTGTGGTATACCCACCACTGTTGTTGGCTTTTGTTTCAATAAATTGTTTGAGATGAGGAAATCACCACTGCATGCTTCTACTTAAATGTCCTACTTTCATGATATAATATAACTGTAGCATTAACTTTTTACATTTTCCATAAATTTCACCCAAAAGCCAAAAATATCCTTAACTTTTTGTGAATAGTGTTATATATATATATATATATATATATATATATATATATATATATATATACACACACACAAATATTATATATATATATATATATATACATACATACATACATACATACATACATACACACACACGTTGATATATATATATATATATATCAACAACACTGCAGCATGGTTAACAGAGTTTCTTCTGCCAGCAGACCTGTCACCCACTAGATCTTTTCTATCTCACTGCACTTTACTCTAGAGACTGCTGTGTGTGAAAATCCTTGAACATAAGCAGTTATAAAGATACCTAATCAACCAGATTTTATGCATTAAACTCTTCCTACGGAGTTACTAAGTCAGAAACAATGAAACAACAATGTATATTTAAGTCGGTCCAGCTTTTCCAAATTTAGCAGGTTGAAGCAAAGTTGGTGTAAAATTCATGTCAAACCTCATCATTGCTAATGGGAACAGAAGGGTGTAGGAGGTTGCCAATCTCTCTCAGGTACTCAAAGCGCTGCATCTCCAGGCTCAGCCTCTCATTGTCTGTTTTTTGAATTGCTTCATCCACCAACATTCGAACCTTTTTAATCTGCGTCACAGTCAGTGTCTGGTAAGGACATAACATACAAACAGAAATGGACAGAACATTGTTAGTAATAAAAACACTAAACAGTACTGGAAACACCTTTATAGCTTGTGAGGTTTACCCTGTTTAAAAATGGTGTATTTTATCCAGCATTCTTTTATTCTTCATCCAATATGGATTAGCCTCAGAATCAGACTTACTTAAAAAATGCTAACACTTGAGGAAGAAGACTTCTGTGAAAGTATTTTTTATAACAGATAGAGTAAAGCTTTTGACAGTGATCCACAGATTGCAATAAATCAAAAGCCACACCATACAGAACTGTACTGTTAAAGAGCTGCAACATTTGTTGTCATCCCACTATTAAAAATAAGTGAAAGTGTAATGCTGTGTCTATAGAAAGTCATTATACCCTATGAAAATCTTTATCTTTTAACACATTACACCTTGGTGAATAAAATAAATGAAGTCTAACATTTTTAAAGCTGTATGTACACATAACTCTCTTCATTAAAGTGAAAATATTTTACAACAACCTGAAAATTATTAAAAAATAATTAGTGAAATATCTGGTTTGGTAGAGTGATCGTCCCCTTAGCTCATACCATCAGGTGCAACCCACCTAAAATCAATTGTAGTGGTTTTTTCACTATTACATCAGAATAAAAACCAGAGGTTTCTTGAAGATTTTGCTGTTCGTAGTGCATGGCGCTGCAACAAATTCGCCATGGTTGAGAAAGTGTTATTAAAAGGCCTTCAAGAATAAAGTTGTAGAAAGTTAGGAGAAGGCTACAAAAGGATTGCAAAGGCTTTAGCCATCCCTCTAAGTACTGAGTACTCTGAGCATCATAGATCAGGCCATCTGTCCAAACTGGATGACAAGGCTTTATGGCTGGGACTGGTCGGTCTGTGCACATGACAACTCTCTCACAAGCTTTACACAAAGCTTTTTAAGGAAAGGCTTTCAAACTTGCATTTTTCTTTATTATTTCATCCTTAGATGGTATCACAGTCTTCCAGGTGTGTTTTTGCAGGCTGGCAAGAAGAAAGCCTTTCCCTTGTTTGCGCTATGCAAAAACACACCTGGAAAACTATGATGCCTTCTAAGGAAGAAATAATAAAGAAAAATCATAAAATTATTTTGGAGATGCAAGTTTGCCACCTGTCCCATTGATTAAGCTAAAAATGTGTACGGTAAAAAAATTGTACCACAGCCAGCCACAAGAGGGCCTCAGAGACATTTTGTCTTCACTTTTGACTCTTCGACATGACATGAACTCTATTCAAAGTCATTGGTTCCAACATATCCAGAAACCATGTGAGCATACACAATGCCAATTGGTACAAAACAATCTCACCTGCCAAGTCCATTACTAAATTTCAACAACCCCATTATTATTTTTTTCCTACATGCCTTTTTTGTTTTATTCCTATACAATACATCCATAACAAACCAAATGATCACAAAGATAAACAAACAAATAACATACTTTGAATAAGGCTGTGACCAGGCTTAGTGCATGATGTGCTACACATGATGTTATGTATGTATTATCTGAAATTTTACTCACTGATAACATGTCTGCTGTGAGTGTCTCCAGGTTCTGGACCTCCTCTGGGAGGGTTTCATCATCTCCAACTGGATCCTTCTTCTGGTCATGGTAAAAACAAAATATAAAGAAACATAATAAAAATCCTGCTGCCATCAGTAACATGTCAAGCACATGATGCCACACCAGGCATGCTATTGTTGCTTCCAGGCACAGCGCAAATGTTTTGCCACTGTCCATACCTAGTTGCCCAGAACAAATACTAAGCCACCATCCACACACACACACACACACACACACACATTATATATATTATATATATATAAATAGTAAATGTTAGAGAGTCACAGTAAGATGCTGATTAGTGGTGCAACGGATCACAAAAATCACGGTTCGGATCACATTACGATTTTTGAGTCACGGATCGGATCATTTTTCGGATCAGCAAAAAAAGGGGAGGATACAAATTTAATTTGCTTTTCATTCATTACAAGAACATTACAGCAAGGAACTTTTGGTTTTAACAAAAAATAACCTATGGATCCTATGGTTTTAACAAAAAAAAAAAAACATGGATCCTTATGGTTTTAACAAAAATAAAATCAAGAAATAAGTTGAATAAATAAAATGTTAAAATAAAATAGTCAATAGCTGTTAAAGTGCAGCATGTGAAAAACAACCTGAAACCTGAAAACAGACCAAATCTTATAATGACAACTTTTTTTTCAAAAAAGATGAGGATGTCTACATTCTCTGGGGAGAGAGTAGACCTCTTAGCAGTCACTATGTCACCTGCCGTGGAGAACACCCTCTCACTAGGAATTGAAGTGGCAGGCACAGCAAGGTAGCATCTTGCCATCTTTGCAATGTGAGGGTATTTACACTCATTGTGTTTCCACCATGCCAGTGGATTACCACCATCCAATGGCATACTGCTCGCTGCCCTGTACGATGCCACCTCCTCTTTGATGGTGTAGGAAAAACTCTTGTCTGTGTCTGACTCCTTCACAAAGGTATCCCCAAAAAGCTCTGCCATGGCTACTTCTTTTCTGGAGCAGATGCCTTTGGCTCTGTGTCTGCTCCAGTGGGTGTTGGCTCTGTGGCTTGACCCTGCAGAAAAAATTACTGTTATTTAACCATATTTCTTATCATATATTTCAGAGGCAATCAGTAACACATGCCAATATTATTCAAAATAAACATCAATTATTCATGTAAAAAATAGCTTAACCTAGACTGCAGTTTATTATTATTATTAGTAGTAGTAATGCACTCAATTTTATTATTATTAAAATAGATAATAATATTACTATTTTACCTCTTCAGTAGCCATAATTTCAGTGGTGAGATCACTGTATGTCTTCTCGTGTAGGGCAGGTTCTAAGTAAGGCAGGGACTTGAACCTTGGATCAAGGGCGGTAGATTTATGAAGATGTATCTAGAAATCAGTTCCCCTCTTATGGCAGCCTTGACATCTCTAGTAATGCTGCTGTCTTCCTCATTTGCACACATGGATTGTAGAATTCATTGTAGATTGTAGGTTTGAGCAGCTGGAGGACCTCCTCTGCCACTTTCACATCATCATCAGACAAGATAACAATGTCTCTGATAGAGACATAGTGCAAAGTATACTAAGTATACTGCTGCCTGCTGCTCTAGATAGCGCTCCAACATATCATATGCGGAATTCCATCTTGTTGTGACATCACGTATGAGCTTGTGGGCTGGTAGCTGTAGCATTTCTTGCTTGGTCTTAAGCACATGAGCTGCTGTTGTACTTCTGTGGAAGAAGCAAACCACCTTCCTGATCCTCCCAAGGAGGCGAACCATCTGGTTCACTGAGATTCCCCTTTGGCATGCTCAATTTACCACATGTGCAAAGCAAGATATCTGTGGCCCGAGTCCAGCTTCTGTCACTGCATTTACTTGATTTCTGGCATTATCTGTGGTGACTGGGATATTGCTACATGCATTGTGCCTCTTCAACTTCCACTCTGCTACTGCTTCTATCAGTACCTGCACTAGATTTGTGCTTGTGTGACTCTCGTAGAGGGGGCGTGTCTGTAGCACCGGACTTCGCATCTCCCACTCCGCTGTGATGTAGTGAGCAGTCACAGTCACGTAGTTTTCTGTAGACCTTGATGTCCACCCGTCTGTGGTGATTGCAATAGAGTATGCATCTGATAAGTCCGCGATGATTTTGTTTTTTTCCTGTTCATAAAGTTCAGGCACGATCTTCATGCTGAAGTGGGTGCGTGAGGGTATTTCGTAGCATGGCTCAAGCACTTTCAATATGTTTTTAAATCCTTTGTTTTCCACAACAGAGTATGGCCTCATGTCTGCCGTGATAAACATCCCGATAGATTTGGTAATCACTTTAACCCGCTCTGATTCTGGAGCAAAGGGCTGCTTAAGAAGCAGTATCCGCAGAATAATGTCTTTCACTCTGCGAGCGTTAAAAATTTAAGATTAATCAGCAAATGTAAAAAATGACGAATTAATCCGCGGGTCATGTGCATGCTGAACCGTGGGTCGTCATCCACACGGATCACGTGCGATCCGTTTCACCCCTAATACTGATATATTGCTGATTTATTATTCATGAGTGGCTGATACCAAACCTGGGCAGTTCCAGATATTATAGCATCTAATCAATCATTCAAATTATTAATTCCCTATCAAAAGTAACTAGATCACAAAAAAAGCTTTAATGACCAATGTATTAAATATTTACATGCTATTTTTAGGAAAAAAAAAATCACAAAAATGATATTAAACATGAAAATAATAGCTAAATTAAACTGTATAAATAGATAAAATCCTAGTTGTGTTGTATTGCACTCTTAATAGTTGGCCTTTTAATGCTTTGCTTCCCCCATGAAACACACTGGCTGTAAAGCTATGCATATAGTAATGGCTTTGCTTGAGACAGATATGGTGAATTTTTTTCTATATTGCATATATAGACACCCGTATTCACAAAGCTTCTTAAGCCTAAAAGTTGCTCCTAGTGAGGAAATTCTAAGAAAATTCTTAGAATTATGACATTTTCTTAGAATTTTCCCCCTAAATTTAGGAATAAATCTTAGTAAAGATAAAAATGATTCACGAAACATCTTAGCCCTAAAAACACTTGTTAAGAGTAGAGAGGAGGACTTTTAAGAGGCTTAAGAGTTAAGCTCTATAGCAGAGGACAAAATGGCAGAAAGACGAAATATTCTCCAAACCCTCGATCCAAACGATCGTGAGTTAATTAAACGCTACAGATTGGATCACGATGGGATAATGTTTGTGGTCGAACTTATTAGAGATGCGCTCACATCTCCCACCCAACGTAGTAATGCCATAATTTAAAGTGATTACAACACTGAGGCATTTGGCAACTGGAAAACTGTTCAGTGCAGTAGTGATGACTTGTGTCTATCACAACCGTCCATCAGCAGAGTGATCACACTAACTATTGAAGCGCTTTCACAGTCTCATATAGTGATTTGCGATTCACCATAAACTGTACACAAATTCGTGATTGCCTCAGTCCCCTTTAAATTTCATATGAAAATGCCGGCAGGCTTCGGCTCCTCCCCGTCTTTCAGCGCGTTCTTCAATCCACAAACCACGGCATCGCAGAGCGAGGATCAGAGGACAAGTGTGTGTGAGAGATCAGGAAGACTCGTATTTGGCTTGTTCAGTACTCAAATGTTATACACATCTATGCAATACAGTGGAATGCTGCAATAAGTTTACCATCCTACCCTGTTAGTCAAACGTTTATTTTATTTATTTATTACTATTATTGTTTGAAATGTGGAGCAAAGACAAACAAACTACAGAAACTTGAATTGTTTTCTTGGACTGAAACCCTTCAATCATTGGAATTTATACCTTCATTTTTTCACCAACAGTTTTGCTGCATAAATTCTTTGCCTTGTTGAGGTTGTCTGCAATGAAGCGACCTGGAAGAAGAAGAAGAAGAAATTATATGGTATGTGTTGGTTGATTAATGGGGCTGTTATTTGTTTTGAATCTACATCTTTGATGTTCTCATAAAAACATTTTTAAAAAATCCCAGAAAGAAATACTTGGCCTAAATTTGCAATAGTGCAAGTTTCCTTATTCTTTATTTTGCAAATAAATTTCCACACTAAGTTATAATCTTTATAATCTTGATTCTGGGCCATAATTGTCTGGGACAGACTACTTTTCATGACACAATAGACTCATATTACTTTGTCAAGTATTTGATTCTTTTTTTGTACACGATGTGTGCAAAAGTAAGTCAATTTTGAGCTAAACTGATGTACATTATTTTAAAAGGCCAACAGATGATTGAAAATAGATACAACTGGGAACCAGGCAAATTATTAGGCAAAAGATTTTACTGGCTAACTCTACACTACAAACACTATAGATATGTGTAGTTCAGTCAGAGGGATTGCATCAGACTGCTTCTAGAGATAAGATGACATCATACTGAGACAATTACACTTACTATACAACACATACGTGTCTTTGATCAACTAATCTTATTATAGTTGCTGAAGTGTAATGTAAGGACCAGACAGGACAGGACAGCACAGCAATAAATCATGTTTCTGCAAATCTGACAAGTCAAGTCAAATTAACAGTAGCATGCTAGCTGGGAACATCTTACTAATTCGTTATGAACATCCATCAATTTAAAATTCATACGCAGTCATTTTTAGGATATACAAAAGCCACTAATGGATTATTCTAAACTATCTTGCAACTAAAATATAATAACTAATTTTCGATGGCCATATGGGTACGTAGCATCAACTAGCTTTGTTAGCAAGTAACACGCCACTCACACTTCCTCCATTCCTTATCTGCTTCAACGAGTTTATCCACCAAGGACACATCTTTAAACCTTTTCCGTTGAGACTCTCTCACAATTTCTGGATCGCCGCCTTTGTCCGTCCGAAAAAGGTCTAGATCAAGAACCATGATGTCCGCTGTATTTGTATAAAGACGGTGTAAAGACAACCAAGCACAGAACTGAAATACCACTTCGCAGTACTGAGGAGTGATTCAGTGTTCCCTTCCCATCACGGGCTAATTTTCAAATAAATTAGTTTTACTTATTTAGTGCACTACATAGGGCGAAGCAGCCAGTATTTCATACCCTATGTAGTTCGCTTATGTAGACTACAACGACCTATTTGAAAGTCACCCTAGCGTTTTTAGGCATGCGTGAAGGTGTGCACATGCGCGATGAGCTCTCTATGTCCGTGATCATTTTTAAGTGGTATTTTCAAGAGATAATATTAGGCGTCTCTGTCAGAGCACGTAAAGCTCATAAAACATTTTAAACGCACTTTTACAGTTACAGACCTGAGTGGCTACTGGTACCGTTCTGTAAAATGCACTTAAAACAATCATTTAGTCAACATTTCGTACTAAAATTGCAGTACAGCACAGAGGGCGGATAATATCGACATGCCTCCGCGGTGGCTTAGAAATTGTGTTTCGCTGTAATATTCCACCTCAGTCAATTCATGTACGAAGGGAAAAACATCCCAGATAGTTAACGACTCTAGGCTAAGTCGTATTCAGACCTGTAAGACTCAGTTCAGATTCGCCATCATATAGCGAGGTCGCCACAGAGTTGGCGTCGAGTCGTGCTCTGGCACAGTGGCACCCAAGCTAACAAAATAGGTCACGGAACCAGCACTTTTTTTTTTGTAGGTTCGCCAAAATGAACTTTTTCCAGTACATCCGTGTCTGATTTATGGTGACGAAGAATTCTTTAAAAAAAACAAGCCGGAATAGCTTGCGGTGAATATCCAGTACGTACTGTGGTTAAGCCAGTTGCTTTTCCTAAAAGCAAGGTTAATCTAGCCGTGCGTAAATTGCAGGGGTGAGGCTTTTAGATACTTTAACGGTGATAGCGCTGAAAGATAATAGCGCTGAGTGTTCTCATAATTTAAAATATAGACGTTACAAACAAATACTAAAAATTTAATTCAAAATTTAATTCAATTTAACTGTGGAATTTTTAAATAGTTGAACCAGGAGCTTATTTTCATTCGTTATAAAATAGACTTTCAAATGGGTAGCTTATTAAACCCTCTCAGATCACTTCATAATGACCTTTCAAAGTCAAAGTCAAAGAAGCTTTATTGTCATTTCAACCATATATAGCAGATGCAGTACACAGTGAAGTGAAACAACGTTCCTCCTAGACCAGAGGTGCTACAAATAACACAAAGTACAGTGATGCAGACAAACATAGAGCTATAATATAGAAATAAAAAAAATAAACTATAGTTTAAAAATTAAAATTAAACTATACTTAAGGTGCAGTCTTTAAGAACTAGACATACAACAGAAGTGCACAGGAAGACAAGACAGTGTATACAAACAACATATAGGCTGACTTTTGTATGCTCACAATAAATATCAGTCAGTGTTACTGTGGAACATTTTAAATTATTGCTCTTCAAAGTAACTATATTTGTCACTATAATTCAGGGTACATTTGGGTGGATAAGGTCCCTAAGGTCCAGAATGGTTCAGTAGTCATTGGCAGAGCCATGCCCAAACCATCAATGATCCACCCCCGTGCTTGGTCTCATCATGTTTCACATTGTACACAGCCCAAGATTTATGCTGCTGGCACCATTGAAACCAATGTTTGGTTTGGCACAAATGCTCAAAGGCTTGACCTCAACCATGAAAGTTGAACCTGCAGAGCTCCTGACGAACAGTTTTGGTGAACACAGGAGAGTTGAGGTGTGCAATTAATTCTAGTGAATTGGGCAGTTGTGTGTGTGTTGTTTTTTTTTTTTTTTTTTTAGACACAATATGGTTCCCAGACATCCCTTTCAGAAAACTTTTCCTCCATTGACAGTTGCTGGATGTAGTTTGTCCTTCATGGTGGTATGCTAACATTAAGATGGATACCATAAGCTGGCTTTCAGTATAAAATACCATAAATACTATAAAGACTTGCTGTCCTTGTCACAGACACACCAGCGTTATGTGCACAATTTATCCTCTTTTGAACTCTAAAATGTCTTCCTTTATGTTGTGTGAATTGCAATATTTTATGTACAGTGTTGCTTTTGCTCTGCTAATTTAACTTTCACACTCTGCTATTACTTATGGAATGTGAAATTAGTAAAGAGTGGCCACCATGCCATGCATATACATGCTATTGTTTCATTGCCCACGCCCCCCTCGTTAATATATTATATATTATATATACACTACTCACAAAAAGTTAAGGATATTTGGCTTTTGGGTGAAATTTATGGAAAATGTAAAAAGTTCACGCTACAGTGATATTATATCATGAAAGTAGGGCATTTAAGTAGAAGCATGCATGCATGCAAGCATGGTGATTTCCTCATCTCAAACAATTTATTGAAACAAAAGCCAACAACTGTGGTGGGTATACCACAACAAAAAATGTTAATGTCTTAATAATTTGTCATGTGCCCTTGACCATCAATTACAGCTTGACAACAACGTCTCATGCTGTTCACAAGTTGAATTATTGTCTGCTGAGGCGGGCATTCCACTCTTCTTGAAGGGCAGCCCTCAGGTCATTGAGGTTCTGGGGTGCAGGGTTACGAGCCTCTACACAGCGACTCCGCTGATCCCATAGGTTTTCTATGGGATTCAGATCTGGAGAAAGTGCAGGCCACTCCATTTGAGGTACCCCAGCCTCCAGCAGCCGTTCCCTAATGATGTGACCTCGATGATGCATTGTCATCTGATGATGCAATGACCTTATCTGTATTGTTGTCCATGAAGATGAAATTAGGCCTGTGTTGTTCATGCAGGGGCACAATGACTGGATTAATGGTGTTATTCAGGTAGTATTGGCTTGTCACTGTACCATTCACTAGATGTAGGGCAGTTCTGTATTGAGTAGACACACCTGCCCAGACTGTAACACAACCACAACAGTGGCTGATGCATAGCGCTCTCCTTGACGTCTCCAACATCGTTGGCGGCCATCATTTCTGCTGTGAATTGACTTTCATCAGAGAACAGCACTGAGGCCCACTGGTCCCTCATCCAGCGTAAATGCTCCCTGGCCCGATGCCTGTGCCTGGTGGTGTGGTCAGGTACCTTTCAGGTCGTCTAGCACGCAGACCACGCTGATGTAAACGGTTTCGAATGGTCTGACATGACACATGCCTCTCACCTCCCTTAAATGTGCCTGGAGTTGAGTGGCATTCATCATCCGGTTCCACAGGGCACTGTTCACAATGAAGCGGTCATCAGCGTGGGATGTGGCCAAAGGACGTCCACTTCTATGCCTTTCTGTGACTCTTCCAGTCTCTCTGTATCTCTGTCGCAACCTGCTGATGACACTCTGTGACACTCTAAGCTCAGTGGCCACTTCCCTCTGAGAACATCCTGTTTGAAGCCTCGCAGTGGCGAGGTACTGTTGATCAATTGTTAAGTGTGGTCTTGGTCTCATGATGTCAAAATGTGAACAGCATGATGAAGAGGACTGTTTAAATACCAATTCTAATTGAACCAGAAAATGTATTGGTCGATTCATGGATCAAACACCAGTTGTGAATTTTGCCGTTAAGCACCTTGTTAGAGAACAGCAAGTTATGCAAAAAGTACTGAAACACTGAACAGTTGGACATGTGCATTCAAAAGTGTAGAGAAGGTTAAATTAAGTTCACCTGTAAAGGTTATAGTGCATTTTAGGTGCATCCTGAAATTTCACCTGAAAAGTGAATATCCTTAAATTTTTGTGAGTAGTGTATATCTATAGTTTACAGTTTTTTCTAGAACACGTTAGGTAAGTTGTTCCAAACATCTTGGAGAACTAACCACAGATCTTATGTGGGTGTAAGTTGCCTCAAATCTTTCTGTCTCTTCATGTAATCCCAGACAGACTCGAGGATGTTGAGATCAGGGCCCTGTGGGGGCCAAACCATCACTTCCAGGACTCCTTGTTCTTCTCTATATAGAAGATAGTTCTTAATATCATTGGCTGTATTGTCCTGCTGCAGAATAAATTTGGGGCCAATCAGATGCCTCCCTGATGGTAATTGCATAATGGATAATCAACACTGCCTGTTTCTTTGTGCTTCTTCAAAATAGCTTGAACAGCACATAAGCTTCCTACACAGCTATTTATGTTTCAGGTACTGACTGTGTTTCAGTCTACACATGAAATTGATGATCATTAGCACCTGCTTGGAATAACTGGTTAAAGGAGAAGTTCATTTCAAGAACAAAAATCTACAAATTATTTACTCACCCCTTGGTGTTTATGTCTTTCTTTCTTCAGTTGTAAAGGATTTTTTTTTTTTTGAGGAAAACATTTTTTTTCATATTGTGGGTTTCAATGGTGCCCGCGAGTTGGAACTTCCAAAATGCAGTTTAAATGCAGCTTCCAAGGGCTCTAAATGCTCCCAGCTGAGGAAGAAGGGTCTTATCATTTTCTTAGAAAAACAAAAAATTGTATACTTTTTAACCACAAAATCTCATTTAGCACTAGCTCTGGGATGCCTCTGTAGCTTTGTTGTTCCTAGTGTCTGTTGCTTGATCTTATTTTTGTGAACTGCCATCTTTGAAATATTAAGGATAGAAGCAATTTGACTCTCACTGAATTCTTGGGATTGAGCCTTTTTTTCTTCACTCAAAACCTTTCTTTTCACTGTTTTTGGCACGTTCAATGTTTTTTTTTTAAATTTCCATTTACCTTTGAAAGAGGTCTAGTACTTTTTTACCATCCAACTGGTCACATTGCAAGAGGAGAGTGTTGATTACAGCATTTTTTTGCTTTTTTTATACTTTTCCCCATTAAATTGGATTGGATTCAGGTGATCACCAAATCAGTACCTCATTAAGCAGAATGAGGTGTGCTTGTGTAGAAACTTAACAACAGTGGTGGGCTGTGCATTTCACACCTAGGCCTTCACTGGTGTCCTTCCTGAATGAATCCACCTCTATAGCATCATTATGACGCCACGGCAATAGATACTAATCAGCTGTTAAATAGCAAAGTAAAAAAGAAATTAGGCTACAGTATTTCACACCTAACAAGGAAAAGTCCATTTTATTACGGTTACTTTTCTCAATAAAGACATTCTTGATGAAGTACGCAGCAAACTGCAATCTCCGGAGGACGCAGCATCCGAAATGAGATGCAGCGAATATAGAAACAATGTATAACAGTGTGTTGTGTCACAGGCTCTTGTAGCGAACATGAATAAAATTACATTACATACAGCAAAAAACAACTGAACACAATTCAGTCTCACAAGTCTCCTTTCACTGCAGCAAAAAACCCCACAGCCCACCCTGGGGATCTGGAATGAAGGCAAACTGAAAACCAAGAAAAAAAAGAAAACCCAAGAGCATAAATGGTTCTTGAAAAAGCTTACCAACTATTTTGAAGAATCAAAAGGATTTTCTTGAAAAGTCCACGTTGAAAATGCATTTGTAAGGATGTCTGCGACCAAATCGATTTCTTATCCTCTGTCAGCCATTGTGAGTTAAAATATATATATTTTATTTTGTTTGTGCGGTTCATTGCCTCTGACTACTCCAATTATCCAATCAAAGGACGTGAAATTACTGACGTGAAATTGCCAATCTGAAATCTGATTGGTTAATGGAACAGTTTCATTCCCACTTATTTTAAGCTACGGGCACCGGCACTATTGATTCTGAAGGCCGGGCAACACATGATGTCAGCCACTGGCTGAAATATGATTGGATAAATAATCTTATCATAAATATACACTACTGGAAGCAGCGCAACCAAGAGAAAAGCTATGAAATGTAGAGAATAGACTATTGGGAATAATTTAATACACATTCATGGAAAAATATATTAACATGCAAGTCAGTGATTCAGATCACTGCTGTTTAGGCCAGCAGAGAAGGCCTTGCTGGCCCTGATGGTCGGCTGTTTAACAAAGACTGGTATGCTTGTCATACTCAGAGAGATGCTGATTTAGGAGTAAATTGCAGTGGACTCTTATTTTTTTCCAGAGCTGTATATATATAGGTACAGTCGATCACCTTGACGTGCGATAGGCTAGTATCTATCTCAATCTACGAATCAGGAAATCGTGAAGTAAAAATGACATCACCACATGATCCAACTTCAGCGACGCACTGCCTAATTGTCTTTCCAGAGGCAGGTAATAGGTGTGCTCGACTTGAAGCAGCTCTGCTCAGACCGAGCTGGTATATAACATCAAAGTACCCCGAGAGTGACTTAAGAGTGTGCGCTTGAATATGCGCTAGAATCCCTCTCGCTACTTTGGTGTGTTCATTTGGCAGATGGACGCTTTCATCCAAAGTAATTTACAATAGATAAAACAAAACCAACAAACAAGCAAAAATATGTAAGTGCTGTGCTATGACAAGTCTCATTTTAACACAGTACATGAGGCATGTTTTTTTTATAATAAATAAAAAGAACAGAATAGAATAGAGAGTTCTAGTGTTAGTGGGTATTTTTATATAATTAATAAAAGAAGTCATAGAAGTAGAATAGAGTGTAAGTGTTCGAGGGTCAAGATTTTTTTTAATAAAAAATAAAAATTAATAACCTAGATACACGCATCTACAGCATGGCTAACTATAGCCTAATTAGTCCACTTTGTGCAAGCAAATGGTTTTCACAAAATATATTTTTAAAAAATATATAGCGATAGAAGTTTTAAAAGAGCATGTTGTAACATTTTAGAACATGGCATCTAGCAAACTGTTTTAGAAATGGGGATACAGTATTTTCTAGTGCAAAATTTGACCAAAAATCTATTTATTTATTTTTGATTTACTAGTGCTAATTACTAACTGTTTACTCTTACTGGTCTGTTCTTAAGCCATTGAGTGAACATTGTTATCTGTTACCTACACTGTTGTAGCTTTTGTTAAGTTTGTGTTTGTTTTTCTGATACTTTTGATATACTGTACTTGATCATTGGAAATACATAAAATATACAGTATCTCTCAGTATCTACACCCCTCAGATTTTTGTAAATATTTTATTATATATTTTCATGTGACAACACTGAAGAAATGACACTCTGCTACAATGTAAAGTAGATAGTGTACAGCCGGTATAACAGTGTTAATTTGCTGTCCCCTCAAAATAACTCCACACACAGCCATTAATGTCTAAACCGTTGGCAACAAAAGTGACTACACCCCTAAGTGGAAATGTCCAAATTGGGCCCAAACTGTCAATATTTTGTGTGGCCACCATTATTTTCCAGCACTGCCTTAACCCTCTTGGGCATGGAGTTCACCAGAGCTTCACAGGTTGCCACTGGAGTCCTCTTCCACTCCTCCATGATGACATCACAGAGTGGGTGGATGTTAGAGACCTTGGCTCCCCCACCTTCCTTCCTTTAACCCCAGCTTCTTAAGCAAGGCAGTGGTCGTCTTGGAGGTGTGCTTGGGGTCGTTATCATGTTGGAATACTGCCCTGCGGCCCAGGCTCTGAAGGGAGGGGATCATGCTCTGCTTCAGTATGTCACAGTACATGTTAGCATTCATGGTTCCCTCAATGAGCTGTAGCTCCCCAGTGCCAGCAGCACTCATGCAGGCCCAGACCATGACACACCCACCACCATGCTTGACCGTAGGCAAGACACACTTGTCTTTGTACTCCTCACCTGGTTGCCGCCACACATGCTTGACACAATCTGAACCAAATAAGTTTATCTTGGCCTCATCGGACCACAGGACATGGTTCCAGTAATCCATGTCCTTAGTCTACTTGTCTTCAGCAAACTACAAACACGTTCACAACCACGTTCGCCTCACACCTCCAGCGTCCTGGGTTTGAGCCTCGCTCCCGCTCACTGTGTGTGTGGAGTTTGCATGTTCTCCCCGTGCTTGGTGGGTTTCCTCCCACATTGCAAAGACATGCTTCTAGGCTGATTGGTGTCTCTAAATTGCCTGTAGTGTGTGAATGAGTGTGTGTGTGCGCCCTGTGATGGGTTGGCACTCCATCCAGGGTCTATCCTGCCTCGATGCCCGATGACGCCTGAGACGCCTGGGCTCCCCGTGACCCAAGTATAGATCGGATAAGCAGTACAGACAATGAAATGAAGTGAAATGAAAGTTAACTTACAATACAGTAAAACCGGCAAATTCTTCACAATGGAGTGCATTAGGTACAATAGAGATACTCTTATTTCTATTGGAATACAATGTACTCACAATTTGATGTTTTAACCCTGGATCCAAGCTGGCTGAGTGAGATCCTGAAGGAGAACAAAGGACGTGACCTTTGGAGGCCCAGGAACAGGCTGAGAGCCTGTGCACAACACACACCTCTGACTAGCATCCTGCTTGCCAATGTCGCTGGAAAACAAGCTCGATGACCTCAGGGCCAGGGTAAAGTTCCAGAGGGACATTCGGGACTGCAATCTCCTCTGCGGCACCGAGACATGGCTGAACCCAGCGGTGCCGGACCATGCCATCCAGCCGGCCAAGTTTTTCTCGGTTCACCGCATGGACAGAACACTGGAATTGGGGAAGTCAAGGGGAGGTGGTGTGTGTTTAATGGTGAACAGTAGCTTGCGCGACAGCACGAGCATTGTTACTCTCACACGCTCCTGCACACCCAACCTGGAACTACTGTCTATCAAATGTCATCCTTTTTACCTTCCTCGGGAGTTTACATCAGTCATAGTCAGCACCGTTTATATTCCGCCTCAGGCGGACACGGACACTGCTTTATGCGAGCTGCATGAAGCTCTCACTCAGCACCAGACACAACACTGGGACGCTGTGCTTATTGTGGCAGGGGACGTTAACAGTGCCAACCTCAAACGTGCAGCGCCGAACTTTTATCAGCACATCACCTGCACCACCAGGGGTGAAGGGACACTGGACCACTGCTACACAACAGTCAGAGACGGCTACAAGGCACAATCTCGCTCTCCGTTTGGGAAGTCTGACCACGCCGCCATCTTTCTCATGCCAAAATATAAACAAAGGAAGTTCCAGCTCAGAGGGAGGACCATTACAGTTACAGTTACGCCATCGCACACCTCCATCATACAGCCCTGAGCCATCTGGACAGCAGAAGGGGGAATTATGTCAAAATGCTGTTTGTTGAGTACAGTTCAGCATTTAACACCATAATTCCCTCCATACTCACCACCAAGTTGGAGATTCTGGGCCTCAGCCCATCCCCGTGTTGATGGATCTCCAACCTCCTGATAGACAAACCACAGGCGGTATGGTTGGGCAACCATGTCTTACCCTTACTCACCCTCAGCACTGGAGCCCCCCAGGGCTGTGTTCTGAGCCCCCTGCTATACTCTCTGTACACCTACGACTGTGTGACTACTTCCAGCTCCACCAACATCATTAAGTTATGGACGATACTGTGGTGGTGGGCCTGATCTCCAACAATGATGAGATGGCCTACCTAGAGGAGATTAGAAACCTGGAGATATGGTGCCAGGTCAACAATCTCCTCCTGAACGTCAGCAAAACTAATGAGCTTATAGTGGACTTTAGCACAAAGCAGGAGAGGAATTACCAGCCCCTGACTATCAACGGGACCCCAGTGGAGAGAGTGGACAGTTTCCGGTACCTAGGTGTTTACATCACGCAGGACCTGACATGGTCCTGTCACGTCAACACCCTGGTGAAGAAGGCCCAGCAGCAACTTTAAAGTGCCCTCAAAGGTGCTAAAGACACCTGCACCATTGAGAGCATCCTGATGGGAAGTATCACAGCCTGGTTTGGAAACAGCACCAAACAGGACAGGCAAGCTCTCCAGAGGGTGGTGCGTTCAGCCGAGCGTACCATCCGCACCAAGCTTCCTGACCTGGACACTATATACAGCAAGCGGTGCTGGACCAAGGCCAGGAAGATAATGAAGGACCTCAGCCATCCCAACAATGGACTCTTCTCTCTGTTGCGGTCAGGGACACGTTTCCGTTCCTTGAGGGCAAACACAGAGAGAATGAGGAGGAGCTTCTTCCCGTAGGCCATTCAGGCCCTCAACCAGAACACCTCGTACCTGGACTTTCTGGACTAACCCCACATTAGAATGAACATTACATTCTACCTCAGCTGATTGTTGCACACACAATAATTGCACTACTTGCATACTCTGCACACACTCTGCACATAGATATATATATATATATATATACATATATATATATATATACACTATATTGCCAAAAGTATTCGCTCACCTGCCTTGACTCGCATATGAACTTAAGTGACATCCCATTCCTAATCCATAGGGTTCAATATGACGTCGGTCCACCCTTTGCAGCTATAACAGCTTCAACTCTTCTGGGAAGGCTGTCCACAAGGTTTAGGAGTGTGTTTATGGGAATTTTTGACCATTCTTCCAGAAGCGCATTTGTGAGGTCACACACTGATGTTGGACGAGAAGGCCTGGCTCTCAGTCTCCGCTCTAATTCATCCCAAAGGTGTTCTATCAGGTTGAGGTCAGGACTCTGTGCAGGCCAGTCAAGTTCATCCACACCAGACTCTGTCATCCATGTCTTTATGGACCTTGCTTTGTGCACTGGTGCACAGTCATGTTGGAAGAGGAAGGGGCCAGCTCCAAACTGTTCCCAAAAAAGTTGGGAGCATGGAATTGTCCAAAATGTCTTGGTATGCTGAAGCATTCAGAGTTCCTTTCACTGGAACTAAGGGGCCAAGCCCAGCTCCTGAAAAACAACCCCACACCATAATCCCCCCTCCACCAAACTTTACACTTGGCACAATGCAGTCAGACAAGTACCGTTCTCCTGGCAACCGCCAAACCCAGACTCGTCCATCAGATTGCCAGATGGAGAAGCGCGATTCGTCACTCCAGAGAACGCGTCTCCACTGCTCTAGAGTCCAGTGGCGGCGTGCTTTACACCACTGCATCCGACGCTTTGCATTGCACTTGGTGATGTATGGCTTGGATGCAGCTGCTCGGCCATGGAAACCCATTCCATGAAGCTCTCTGCGCACTGTTCTTGAGCTAATCTGAAGGCCACATGAAGTTTGGAGGTCTGTAGCGATTGACTCTGCAGAAAGTTGGCGACCTCTTCGCACTATGCGCCTCCGCTGACCCCGCTCCGTCAGTTTAAGTGGCCTACCACTTCGTGGCTGAGTTGCTGTCGTTCCCAAACACTTCCACATTCTTATAATACAGCTGACAGTTGACTGTGGAATATTTAGGAGCGAGGAAATTTCATGACTGGATTTGTTGCACAGGTGGCATCCTATCACAGTTCCACGCTGGAATTCACTGAGCTCCTGAGAGCGACCCATTCTTTCACAAATGTTTGTAAAAACAGTCTGCCTGCCTAGGTGCTTGATTTTATACACCTGTGGCCATGGAAGTGATTGGAACACCTGATTCTGATTATTTGGATGGGTGAGCGAATACTTTTGGCAATATAGTGTATATATATATATCTTATGTATGCAAACTGTACATACCGTATTATTTATTGTCATTTATATTTGTCTTTTTTTATCTGCATACATGTATATACTATATACTAAATATTATAGATGTTTATATATATATTATTTATATATTATTTTATAAATATTATATTATATTACATTATTATTACATTATATATAATATATTGTATTATATTGTTATTTTATATATATATATATATATATATATATATATATATATATATATATATATATATTAAATTTTTTCTGTTCTGAGTGGAACCTGTCCTGTAAAACCGCTGTATGGTCTTGCCCACCGTGCTGCAGCTCAGTTTTAGGGTCTTGGCAAACTCTCTCTCTCACACACATACACACACACACACACACTAAGGACTGAACTGTACAAAACTCTCTGTCTCTCTCACACACATACACACGCACACACACACTCCCTCTCTCACTTGTGTGGACACACACACACAAATTTTATATTGTTCATTACTTATTGCACTACCTCAACCCTTGTGTTTATTTCATCTGCTGCTATATATATATTTATATTTATGTTAATTTCTATTTTGCACTACCTCAATCCACTGCTACTGTATTTTTGCACAATACATGTTGTCAGGTCATATATATATATATATATATATATGTTACAATCATATATGTTATTAGTTATGTGTTTTTTTTCTACAGTTTCTCAAAGTTGTACATCATTTCATTTTATTTCATTTCATTTTTTCTCGGCGCTAAGTGTCCTGTGTTTTTGTGTTGTGTTTTTTTTTGTATTTATTGTTTTTGCACTGTCTTCTTGTTGCTCTACACACTTTGCACTTTATGTGGCTTGGACAAATGTCTGTCCTAGCTCCGTGTTGTTTTTTGTGTTTAAAACTTTATGTTGTATGTTTACGTAGCACCAGGTCCTGGAAAAACGTTGTTTCATTTCACTATGTCCTGCGTCAGCTATATGTTGTTGAAATGACAATAAAGCTTCTTGAATATTGAATCTTCTTATAGCCTAGGCCATCTTTATGTAGAGCAACAGTTCTTTTTTTTCAGATCCTCAGAGAGTTCTTTGCCATGAGGTGCCATGTTGAACTTCCAGTGACCAGTATAAGAGAGTGTGAGAGTGATAACACCAAATTTAACACACCTGCTCCCCATTCACACCTGAGACCTTGTAACACTAACAAGTCACAAGACACCGGGGAGGGTAAATGGCTATTTGGGCCCAATTTGGACATTTCCACAAAATATTTACAAAAATGTTAGGGGTGTACTCACTTTTGTGAGATACTGTATATATATTTCAACATTTGAATGTTTATCTTTTATTACCCCCCCCCTTTTTTTTTTTTTTTTACAAGTGTAGGCCAATTTTATATTTGTCTGTGGTGTGGTAGTGTAGATGGTGTATTACTAGTGAGTTTTTGAGGGTTCATTTAGGTCTATTTATTAATTTATAATTCGTCTGGTAGTCTACCTCTTACATCAACTATTAGGGGTAGCCTACAAAATTAGCAGTCTGGTGGATTACATGAATAGTGTGGCAGTGATGGCAGCAGCATAGGTGGCCTGGGATGGAGTCAAATTCCCGGCCTGATTTATTGTCCCAGTCCGCCACTGTATATATGTGTGTGTGTGAGACCTGAATTTTTTTGGCATATTCCTTGTCTGCATAGTCGGCTACGTTTCTTTAAACAAAACCACTGTAATTCAGAAGTGATCATACTAAAGTTGAGCGTTGAGCATTCACAGTTTAAAAATCCATGCCCAAAGTATGCGGTTGTACAGGTTTTGTTTGTTTCTTTTTTTAGTGCACACACACGCACACATGCATACAAATATTTCAATTAAAGGTAGTATAATATAATTCACAAAAGTAAAGCAAAGTAGAAAAGTAATGCAAACAGTACATTTCTGAAATAATTGAGCAAAAATAAATATATAAATAAGTGAATGAATGAAAATGCTACCTTTACTTTGTGGACTGGCCATTCCGATTTGAATAAATCATAATACTATACCTGTCTCTTGAAAACATGGAATTTTTAAATTACCATATTGATTGAATAAAGCAATGACTTATTCAAAATATATAAAAGAAAAAAAAAACACAGTCAGCGTCACCTGGTGTAATACCTAACCTGCCTTGTGCCAACAGTCCAGGGTGGTGTGGTGGTATAATGGTGTGGGAAATTGCCACACTTTGGGCCTGTTAATACCAATCATCTCTTGAATGCCACAGCCTAAATAAATGTTGTGACTGACCATCTGCATCCCTTTATAGCCACATTGTATCCAAAATATAAGAGATCCACCACCATGCTTTACAGTGGGGATAGAGTACTTTTCACCATAGGCCTTGTTGACTCCTCTCCAGACATAGCGTTTATGGTTGTGACTATAAAGTTCAATTTTTGCATCCTGAACAATTCTTCTGACAGTAGTGGGTGAAATCTTTCTTGGTCTACCTGACCGTGTCTTAGTATCAACAGAACCTCTTATTTTCCACCTTTTTATCAGAGTTTGCCAGTACTGACTGGCAATTTCAAAAAGTTACAAAAGTTTACAAAAAGTGTTATTTTTTATATCCTTTTCCTGCTTTATAAAGTTCAAACAACCTTATTACGCAGGTCCATTGGCAGTTCTTTTGTTTTCCCAATGGTGCAGTATCAGTCAGTTCATCACCTCATGAGCTGAGAAACTCACTGACCATTTACTATTTAAACCTCTGTGTGTAAACTTTTGATCAGGGTTGTTTGGGTGATTTCAGTTATCATTAGGTTTTAAAAATGGGTCAAACAATTATGTGATAATGAATGACTTTGTGTGACCACTATCCTTCAATAAGAAAAAAAATCTTTTGCTTTGTCAGTCATATCATTCAATGTTTAACACTTTCTTTCAGGATCTGCAAACTTTTGCACACAACTGTATATCACATGGTAATACCCCATATAATGAAGCAACAGTCATGAACATGACAATGAGTTCAGCATTCTTCTTTGGTCATTTGAATCTGGTATGTAGTAGAATGGGAGATTTGCAGCATCATGTCAACATGAATCTCAAAGGAATATTTCCAGCATCATATGTAATCTATTCCACAATGAATCAAGAATGTTTTGAGAGCAAAGGTGAGTCCTACCCACTATTAATTTAATGTTTCTGATAAAGTGTTCTGAGAGTGTATGTTTACAACTTTTTAACATTTGCAACTTATCTATCAAAATCAGAAGGAGAGGGAATAACTCAGCAATGGCATGCCTTTATATTTAGATTGCCTAAATATCTAATCTGGCGCAAGGAGTGGTGGTCCCAGTGGCTTCTGGTCTTCTTCTCTTACCAAGCTGTGGGGACAGTGCAAATCTCTGTATTGTGTAAGCTATTAGCTATTTGTGTAGTCTTCTACTTAGACTACTACTGATTTGTACTGTATCTTGTGTTTGTTTTATGGACTGTGATTTTGGATTTCGATTTCAACTTGGCCGGGTGATTTATTCAACTTCTGCACATGGATCCTCATCCGTTGTCTCCGATGTGATATATGATATGTTTTAGACAAATATATGTCATAGGTTCTTTCTCTTTTTCTGGTCTTGCCTTAAACTTTTCTTTTCTTTTCTTTTCTTTTCTTTGCTTTGCTTTGCTTTGCTTTGCTTTGCTTTGCTTTGCGTTGCGTTGCGTTGCGTTGCGTTGCGTGTAAAGCAAACTGAACTTGCCAATGGATACAGGATAAGCAGTACAGAAAGTGAATGATAAAAACTGCTTCATATTGTGTAGGTCCCCCTTGTGCCACCAAAACAGGTCTGACCTTTCAGTTGTTGTTGGTTAACAGGCCACTTTTGTTAGGCACTACCAGAAACACCCCACAAGACCTGTTGTTGTACATTTGATGGTAGGGTACCCATCAATACCCATCAATAGTGCTATAAAGATCGATTATGACATTTGTGTTTCCATATTTCCATGTCTCCAGTATCATTGTTTACGTTTAATTTAAATTAATTACAATAAAGTAATAGTGTTGGGCTAATGCTAGATTGGGTGCTCATTTCATTTCATTAGTGGGTAATTTCTTACTTTCATAGTTGTTATATATGATAAAGGATATAATATGACACCTTTCTCCAGCTTACTAAAAGGAGCTTTGCAAATATTCTTAGATATAGTCTTCTCTGAAAGTATTTGAAGAACATGACCAATTCTTTTGTTTTGCTATACACTGCAGATATTTGGGTTAAAGATTAAAGTATGATTATGAGATGATGGAATTTCAGCATTTTTTTTTTTTGCAAATATTTATATCTAGATTTATTAAGCAACTTAGAACATGCCACATTTTATTTGAACCATCCATTTTTCAAGTGATCAGAAAAATTGTACCATGTGACTGTCAGGGGTTTCTTGTTGTCTAGGTGTGCCCTGGGTTTTTCAACAAATGCATAATCTGAAATAAACTCAGTTAAATACATGAGTGGGATTATTGACAAAATTTGGAACAAAAAGTCTTGAAACCTTACCACTTAATTGGCACGTGATATTAGACTGGCGATGCAGAACGAAGACCTTTATTTTGACAGCCACGAGACCGGACATGTCATATTTGCTTTGCATGCTGTCTAACCGTTTCTACTATTGGACAGTTTTACGGGTATGAATGCGATGTGGAGAGTAGCTATGTCGGAAGAGGTTGGGAAGAAGATGCAGGCGGTGGTGGACCGGGTAAATCTGGCGGTCACGCGACGCCCAAAGGTTAGTTTTCAGAATTATTTATCGTAAACATTGGGGGAAGAACATTCAGGCTGAAATGCTTTGTGGAACTTTCTGCTCCATGTTCCTTAGTCGGTGAGCCGCTTCGATTGGTTTATGTAAGTGCTCAACCTTTGCACAGTCGCAAATGAAAAGAAGCTATTATTAGAATAAGTCGTATATATGTTTCCTATATGTTGTCTCCCCAAAATATATATACGTGTGTGTCTGGGTATATATATATATATATATATATATATATATATATATATATATATATATATATATATATATATATATACACATACACACATATATATACATACATACATACATACATACATACATACCAGAATGTAATTGAATTGAAGTACACCTCTTCATGGCAATGGTATTCCCTAATGGTATTTGTGCAGGATTGATTTGAGTTGTTCTAACTAATTTGTTCTAATTATATTTGAGCTGAATGTTGTTGTTATACTCAAGCTCACCATTCACTTTATTAGGAACACCTAATAATCACATTAAAGGATCAGACATAATTTACATAATTATTCGTGTGCATGGTTGTTAAATAAGACCCATATAATTATTAAATCGCTTTACATCGCCTCTGTTAACCCTCTGCTGCCTGTAGCTAGGCTCCTGACCCTGACAATGCCCCTGAAGATGATGTGCCTTTTAATGTGGCATGTTACATTAGACTCAGTAAGTTTCCTTTTAAAGAATCCTCTTTGAAGAGGTCAACAGATGTGACTGTATTCACAATTCATGTAGTTCTCCCTCTGTTTTTGCAGTAACCAGCAGCAAATCACAAGAGTGTCTGTCGTACAGCTGGGTTGCATCCTTATCATTTATGGTAGCATGCAGTGGGGTCCAAATATCTGAGAACAGTTGTGAAAATGTTTCTATTTTGCATTTTTTTTAAATTTAATACATCAGTTGCTATTAAAAGTTATTTTAATGACAACACCTTGAGTGAAATGTTAAATATTTACATGAACACATGACAATCTATATTCAATATAGACTCTTAAGTTTGCATACACTAGGTATACACATGTATACTTGGTCCCCCTTGTACTAACAGAACAGCTCAAATCAGTCCTGAACAAATTTTGTTTGTATAGCACTTTTAAAAATGAACTTGGTCTCAAATTCTGAATAATATTGACAAAGCTAACAAGCAAGCCAGAGGCAATGGTGGCAAAAACTCCCTGAAATGACATATGTGGAAGAAACCTCGAGAGGAACCAGTTTCTGAAGCTTCCGAACGCATCCTTATTAGGGTGACACCGGATAGTGTGTTTAGATGTTATTTCATTTCTTCAACTGTATATAGTCAAGTGGAATTGTGCAACCTGTCATCATAATTTATCAATTCATTATAGATGTAACATTAATTCCTTCCTGGTGAAGTTAGCAAATGTTTTTGGTGACCCAGTCACAAAACTGACTGTGAAAAAGCAAGTAAAAATCTCTATGGTGTTTAAGTGGTACTATCAATAGCATCTCAAGGTTTTCCAAGCTTTCCATGTGGCCATTGTGCAATTATCTGCAGCAGTGAGTGGCTTACAAGGGATGTGATTCCGACCAGAAGGAAGGCATCAGAATGGATTAGGTAGGGCAGATACCAGAAGTTGTCAGTATTGCCGGTATCTTAGGAGTAGTGTGTGTAACTCGAGAGACAGAGAGCAAGAAAGAAAAACACTGAATATTAGGTATGCTTGTGATCCTGTAATTGTTAAGGACAGTGTACATTCTGTACACTGATTCCTGATGGAATCCTGGGACATAAATTGGACAGCCACTTCACTATAAACAAACCTGAGTGAATGAGTTGTGGGGCAGCAACATCCAATCCCGGTTCACCAAAACATTCAATGCTTATGAACCCTCCAGATTTGCTCCTTTACGTAAGAAAAAACATTCATAAAAGGCTTGACTAAACAAATGTTTTTTTTTCAGCCTGGTTCAGTGCTTTATAGGCAATATTTATAGTATTTTGTAATCAATGTGAAGTTTGACTGTGTGCCAATATAGTGTTGATTTGAAATGAGTGATGTGTATGAAAGGATTAAGTGGAGCTTTATTAAGGCACCTACTGGAACATCCAGACAGAAAGGCACAACAATCCAACCTAGAGGTAACAAAAGCATGAACTAGTATTTCTGCATCAAGTAGTGGCATCATATTTCTTAACAATATTTATGAGATGAAAGAAGGCTGTTCTATTAATATTGTTTACATGAGCTTCAAATGTTAGACTGGAGTCAATCAACACACCTTTTACTGCTGCATATAAATAAATAGAAAGGTTGTCTAGGGTTACTACAAATTCAGAAAGCTTACCTCTGTCTTCAGATGGTCCTAGAACAAGCACTTCTCACTTATTAGAATTAAGTAGGAGAACATTAATAAACATCCAACTAATGTAATTTACACATTCCTTCACTCAATTAATATGCTGCCTCTCTTCTGGCTTTGCAGAAACATGCAGTTGTGTGCCATCAGCATAACAGTGGAAGCTAATATGTGGTCCTAAATCAGAACCTTGCAGAACACCAAACTTTACCTTGGCATGTATAAAGAAGTCACCATTTAAAACTACAAACTGATTGTGTTCAGCCAAATAAGACCTCAGCAAGGTCTGAGCAACATTTTCTAGCAGAAGAATATTATGATCACTGATGCCAAAAGTTGCACTAAGATCAAGCAATGCCAGCAAGGAGACATAACCCTGATCAGGGGCCAGTAATAGGTCATTTACCTTTTAACCAGTGCTGTCTCTCTTCTAGAATGAGGCATAAATCCTGACTGATGTGTGAATGTTATTCCTGTGTAGGTATGATCTGTGCAACATTTTTTTGGATCTTGTAGATAAAGTGGAGGTTTGATGTTGGTCTATAGTTGAACAGGTGGCAGGGGTCAAATTCTTATTATGAAATAAATATAGCCTATGGCAGACTATATACAGTCATGTGAAAAAATTAGGATACCCCATGGTTTGCTCTTAATTGTCGAAGTGAGTGGTATCACCACGGTGAGATCCAAAGAGCTCTCTGAGGCCTTCAGAAAGAAGATTGTTGATGCTTATGAGTCTGGTAAAGGACATAAAAAGATCTCAAAAGAATTTGTAATCAGCCATTCCACTGTCTAGAAAATCATTTACAGTGGAGAACATTTAAAACAACTGTCAACATGGCCAGGTCAGGCCATCCAAGCAAATTCACCTCAAGAGCAGTCTGCAGATCCTTAAAGACATCTCCAAAACCCCTAAAATATCATCATGGGACCTACAGCAATCTTTTGCTACAGTTTATCAGAATCAGAATGTGCTTTATTGCCAAGTTTGCTCACACATACAAGGATTTTTTCCATGATTACAGCATATGTCTGCCAACATGCTTGTCTAAAAAAATCATTTATTTGTGCATGAGTCAAGTGAGGTTTAGGAAATTTTTTGCTGAATTATTCAGTGTATTCTGTGCCAGTTTGGTGTGGATTTCATTTAGCTTTTTTTTTTTTCCATTTACCATTTTGGTGCTGGAGAGTACACAGACATACACTATATTGCCAAAAGTATTCGCTCACCTGCCTTGACTCGCATATGAACTTAAGTGACATCCCATTCCTAATCCATAGGGTTCAATATGACGTCGGTCCACCCTTTGCAGCTATAACAGCTTCAACTCTTCTGGGAAGGCTGTCCACAAGGTTTAGGAGTGTGTTTATGGGAATTTTTGACCATTCTTCCAGAAGCGCATTTGTGAGGTCACACACTGATGTTGGACGAGAAGGCCTGGCTCTCAGTCTCCGCTCTAATTCATCCCAAAGGTATTCTATTGGGTTGAGGTCAGGACTCTGTGCAGGCCAGTCAAGTTCATCCACACCAGACTCTGTCATCCATGTCTTTATGGACCTCGCTTTGTGCACTGGTGCACAGTCATGTTGGAAGAGGAAGGGGCCAGCTCCAAACTGTTCCCACAAAGTTGGGAGCATGGAATTGTCCAAAATGTCTTTGTATGCTGAAGCATTCAGAGTTCCTTTCACTGGAACTAAGGGGCCAAGCCCAGCTCCTGAAAAACAACCCCACACCATAATCCCCCCTCCACCAAACTTTACACTTGGCACAATGCAGTCAGACAAGTACCGTTCTCCTGGCAACCGCCAAACCCAGACTCGTCCATCAGATTGCCAGATGGAGAAGCGCGATTCGTCACTCCAGAGAACGCGTCTCCACTGCTCTAGAGTCCAGTGGCGGCGTGCTTTACACCACTGCATCCAACGCTTTGCATTGCACTTGGTGATGTTTGGCTTGGATGCAGCTGCTCGGCCATGGAAACCCATTCCATGAAGCTCTCTGCACACTGTTCTTGAGCTAATCTGAAGGCCACATGAAGTTTGGAGTTCTGTAGCGATTGACTCTGCAGAAAGTTGGCGACCTTTTCGCACTATGCGCCTCAGCATCCGCTGACCCCGCTCCGTCAGTTTACGTGGCCTACCACTTCGTGGCTGAGTTGCTGTCGTTCCCAAACACTTCCACGTTCTTATAATACAGCTGACAGTTGACTATGGAATATTTAGGAGCGAGGAAATTTCACAACTGGATTTGTTGCACAGGTGGCATCCTATCACAGTTCCACGCTGGAATTCACTGAGCTCCTGAGAGCGACCCATTCTTTCACAAATGTTTGTAAAAACAGTCTGCATGCCTAGGTGCTTGATTTTATACACCTGTGGCCATGGAAGTGATTGGAACACCTGATTCTGATTATTTGGATGGGTGAGCAAATACTTTTGGCAATATAGTGTACATACATACCCCATAACTGCTAAGTATGCCCAAAACCCCCCAAAATATCCAATGAATGCTAAATAATTCCAAGCTTAAAAGGTAAATACCCCATGATCTTTTATTATTATTATTATTGTTGTTGCTGTTGTTGTTGTTGTTGTTATTGTTATTATTATTATTATTATTATTATTATTATCATTATTATTATTAAAAAACATTGCCTTCTTTCATTTGTCTTAAGCACTCTTCTGTGTTGTCATAATTACTGTGCTGGAGCTTTTCAGACATTGTGTAAGGGCAATCTCATTACCATGCCATTCGATAAGGACGAACAATTAATATCATGTAATTTATTGCATGAGAAAAGCACACTTTGTTGGTAAAGTTCATGTAATATAAGTATAATGATTAACGTCATCAGTCTTGCCTTAAAAACCTCACCAGCAGATAGTGAAGTGAAAGTAAGTTTTCATAAAATGTATTGTCTTAATGTCAAGATGCAAAGATACTGTAATGAACCTCTGGAAGCAGCAGGTGTGGAATTCATAAGCAGAGTTTATTAACAAACAAACAGGTATAAACAATCCAAAATGCAAGGCAGGGTTTCAAATACCAGAGAAGAAATCGGGAACCAGAAAAACAGAGCAAGGTCGAACACATTGAAAAGCAGGCACAATGACAATGAAGGAACAGCTCGGTATGTAGTAACACTACAATACTTCGTACTGAATGATAGTGTGAGAGTGGTAAATAAGAAAGTCAACTAGAAGTGAACTTTGACCTGGAACAGTGTCAATACTCTGGTTAGGGTTAGCTCTGGCAGGCTGGAGGGGGGCAATGCTAGTGAGGTTGTTACAGAACCCTCGCTCCTAGGAACACCTACTGGTGTTTTTTTTTATGTGGTTGCCCCTGGGATATTGGTGCAGGTCTGTTGTGGCGATTCCTGTGGAAATCTTCCATAAGAGACTGGTCCAGGATGTCACCAGCTTTAGCCCACGACCTCTCCTAGGGTCTGTATCCTTCCCAATTCACCAGATACTGATTTTGGTTTTGATTTTGGCCTATAAGGTCCTATATATCTGGGGCTGAGTTTGTGGCAGGGCAGTTTTAGCTTAAGATTCTTGGTAATGTTGTGAATTCACCAAAGCAGACCAGGGGACTCGGAAGTTGTGTTCAGCAGGAATGTTTTTATTGATCAGAACACACTGCGGTGGTACTGTAGTCACCAAGTCCAGTGAAAAGAAGCTTGCATTACAGTTTTAAAGGCCTTGAGTGGGCAGCTTGATTTTAGATTTAGTCGACTAAAATTTTAAAGTATAAATGGTAATGCATTTTTTTTTAAAGTTTCCCTTAATCTTTTGAAGTTGTTATTTTCACCTAGATAAAATGAGACATTTATCAGCCTGTTATGATATGGCTTTGCGGTTTTAAAGTGCAATGCACAGTTTTCAAATACAATTTTTAAAAACTGAATTTTTTATTTACATGTCCTTGCTTTAACAAAAAAGAGCATTGCAGTAAAAATAATAAGCATCGAACAGTAGACCTGCTGTCCCAGAATAAGGTTTTATTTTAAAAGATTTTATTAGATAAATTGCAAATGACATTCTTAATAAAAATGAATACTCTATTCAGTGCCATTAGTGCAAAAAATATAATACTATATATCTTTGTATCCAAATGTTCAAAAATATTTCAAAGAAAGTGCAATACTCTTAAGAAACTAAATATGACATTCTTCATGAAACAGAATACTGTAAGAAAAGCAGTGCCAATGGTGCAAAACAACAAAATATGTCAGCCATCAATAATTTAGTGTTCATCTTCATCTTCAATTATTTTAATGGCTAAAATTCTGATGAACAATTCAAAGAAAAAGTGCATAGTTCAGTAGGTCTGCTCTCCCTGGATAATTAGTGTAACCATTAGTGGTGGTGTTCCCTTAACAGAAACACGAATTTCTGGATGACTCGCCTGCAGTTGTCGCTCCAAATTTGTTGCGTTTTTGCCGGTGACAGTCCTTCCATACGGTTTACAAAGCATCTTATTTTCTTTGACCTCAAATGTAAAACGTGTCCATATGTCCGCTCTTCTCTATTTTATTTTGTCTTCCAGAAACATTGTGCATGAGGGCTAGTCATGCTAACTTCCTGCAGTAGCTCAAATGTTTGTCTAATAAGTTGTGATTGGACAGGCTCCTTGTACTGTCTTTTCATGACTAGTCCTCACCCTGTCACAGACTGAATTAGTTTTGATTGGATCTTGTCTCTGGTTTTATTACTTGGTGTATATATCCATAGATTTTGTCATAGTTTTTGTCCTTTTGTATTTCATGTTTTTTATTATGACAAAAATTGTCAACGGAATTAACACTGGTTGAGACAGCACAGCCCATAAAGGCATTGAAGTTCGATCACAAAAGGGATGCTGGGGCCCCGGTCTTGGAGGATGGGCGCTGTGGTGAAACATTGCTTAAGGCGATTGTAAGCCTTTTGTGCTGCTTCTAACCAGGAAAGTTTCCGGAGCTTTCCACATTAGAGAGCCGTGACAGCGCACATATTTAATTTTAATTAAAAAAAATCACTATTACTTCAATACCTTCTAGGTCATGTGACCCAAAACTATTACCAAAATAATCTAATTGAAAACCCTCACAAGGTACACCTCTACCGCTTCCGAATGACTAATGTCTGAATAAGAAACTAACTTCACCGCAGTTGAGATGTTGAAGTATCGAACTTGTACTGTTGTGGTACACCAGTTCAGTCTTACAGTAATCACACTGTACAGAGTTTTCTGTCTGTTTTAGTTTGAAATGATCCCAAACTTTAAAAACTTTCTGCCGTTTTCTTTGGCATGAATCTTCTCTGTGTGTAGTTACAGTAAATGGACTAAATGAAGCTTCGAGGCAACTAATTTGCCTCGATGATTTTTTGTATTCAAATTACTTGAGTTACTCGAGGAATCATTTCAGCCCTATATTTAACCTTGCTTTTCATCTCTCTTCTGACAGACATTACCATGCATTGCACCTAGGTTAGTTGCTGTGAGTAAAACCAAGCCTCCAGACATGGTAGTTGAGGCTTATAAACATGGGCAACGCAACTTTGGAGAGAACTATGTAAGTAACTTTAGAATGCCCACCTTATTTAAATATCACCACTGTATGCTGGCTGTGTAATGATTTTATAATGGTTATATTTTGAACCTCTTCATAGGTAAATGAGCTTGTGGAGAAAGCCTCTCATCCTCTGGTAAGTAGTCATTATTGGAGATGACACTAATCTTGCTTGGCTAAAAGTCTTTAACAATACATGCCAGGAGACTTTCATAAACTTGTAAATTATTTCAAAAATATATTCCCATTCATATCATGTTCAACTTGAAGTGTCTTAGTATCTTTCTTGATAGACGTCATGCAAGGCTCAATAAGACTACTAGTGACCCTAATTACCACTCTTTCAGCTCATGTTCTGTGTAGAATATATCACCAACATAGATTCTGATGTTTTTATCTTAGATTTTGACATTGTGCCCGGAAATTAAATGGCATTTCATTGGACACCTACAGAAGGGCAATGTTAATAAACTATTAGGTAAGCAGGTTAGCTCTGTCTTAATGGGTTTACATCATACATTTATTACAAAAATTACTTTCTTTGTCTTCATTCTCCTAAACAGACCCATCTTGAACATGGTCATATACTAATTTATACCATTATATACTTAGATTTTCCTTTTTCAATTGACTTATAGGTGTTCCAAACCTTTACATGATTGAGACAATCGACTCTGCAAAATTAGCTGACAAACTAAACAGCTCATGGCAGAAGTTACGATCTTCTAATACCCAGGGGTTAAAGGTCATGGTACAGATCAACACCAGCGGCGAGGAAAGTGTGTGTTCATTTCATTACGGTCTGTTATACTGTGTTTGTATTCATCTGCTGTTGTCTTACTTCATACTTCAAGCAATGCTCAGCCCTGTAGTTAATCATGTATGATAGCAGGAGTCCTAAAGAATAAATATTTGTTTTATTTTGGAAGTATGGGTTATGGGGGCACAAAAGGTATTTCTGTATTTGTTCATATATTCTATTATTTTTACAACACAGAAATACCTAGAATCAACACAATAGTTTGATTCTAGTCATTATACTTAGCTAACTGAGCCAATTCAAATTCTATTTATTCATCTGATATAGACATCTGATAAGGCTTATTTTGAAAATTGGGCTGGGCAGATTCCAAAATTAATTATAACAAAATAAATTGTGATACCCAAGTACGTCATACCATCTGTAAACTAAAACCTTTAGCTCATGCATATTGCTATGAAATGCCATGATTTGCCATTTGACAACAATTTCCTATTGCCCAGACCTATTAGAAAGTTATTGAGATTAGTGTAAACAGCATTGATTGTGCTCCTGTAAAAAGGACTTGCGCATTCTTTATTTAACCTTAAATAGCATTCAGTGGTGTCCCTCACGGATAACTCGCTGATCAGTCTGATTTACTAATCTTGTGTTACCATGGCAAATTGTGTACCCCAGCGTTTTGTGTATCACTGGATTAAGCCTACTTCAGACTGGTATGAAGTACCAATATGTTGTTTCTGACATCATACAGCTGGAATCAGTGATATGGGACATAACTTTATGTATTCTTTGTGCTCCATTAGACAAACATGGCCTACATCCTGAAGAAACTGTCGATACAGTGAAGCACATTGTATCTAATTGTCCTGCTTTGGTGTTCTCTGGACTCATGACTATTGGTCGTTATGGTTATGATCTCAGTGAAGGCCCCAATCCAGACTTCCAGGTACAATTGTTATTCACTTTCCATTTCAGTCTTTTTAAAATTATGGCTGATCTGTGTGAGTGTGTGTGTGGATATATTTCAGTTGTTTTAAAATTATGGCTAATCTGTATGTGTGTGTGTGTGGATATATTCAGTATAAATCTGAGCCCACTTGCTCAGATTAATACTATACTCTACCCTGACCCACCTGGATACCCGCAGTTTCTTTGTGAGAATACTACATATCAATTTAGAATGTATCTTAACACCAGCCAACCCCTGTTTAGCTCACAGACTTGGCATCATACCTCTGTATTAGGTTAAAGAACTTTTTTACAGACATTGAACCACAGTCTGTGAAAATTGCCAACCCTTACTCTGAGCACTGGTGTTCCACAAGGCTGAGTGCTCAGCCCACACCTCTGCACCCTAAATACTCAAGACTGTGTTCATGCTTGTAGTTCTAACACCATAATCAATTTTGCAGATGTCATCTGAGTGTTTGGCCACATCAGCAATGACTGTAAGACAGCTTACAGCGCTGTGTCAGTACTGTGCCAATAAGAATCTGGCCCTCAATACCCCAAAAATCAAGGAATTCATTGTTGACTTTTGATGGACCAAGAGGAATTATGCTCACCACATGCTCTATTCACAAATGGAGAAGAGGTAACATGGAGTTCAAATCTCAGGTGGAACTTCAGGTCTCTCATGATCTGACCTGGAGCATTAGCTCCACTGCTGTGGCCAAGAAGGCTGTGTGGCCAAGACTGAAGAAGGCTCACCTATCTCCACAGAAACTTATGTTGCTGTACCATTGAAAGCATTTTGACAAACTACATTTCAGTGTGGTATGCAACTGCTCAGTCGATGACAAGAAGGCTGTCTGGTGAGTGATGAAAGTTGCCCAACATTTCCAACAATTCTATAAAACCACAATAAATGTTGTCTTCATGGATAGGACTCGTTTGTCCAGCACATCCCACAATTGCTTGATCAGACTGAAAACTCTGGAGGCCAAGTCAAACGCTGTGAACACTTTGTCATGTTCCTCAAGCTATTTCTGTAGAATTTTTGCAGTGTACTTGGGCTCATCCTGCTGAAAAAAGGCCCTTGTCAGTAGGAATACCATTGCCGTGTGTACTTGGTTTGCAGCAACGTTTAGGCAAGGGGTGCATTTCAAAGTAATATGGATTAATGCACTAATCCATTAAACAATTTCATACCAGGTACACCCCACAAGACCTACTGTTTGGAAATTTGTCCCTTGTCAGATTGCTTAGATCCTTATGCTTGACCATTTCTCCTGCTTCGAACACATCAACTTCAAGAAATGTGGAAATGTATTTTTTTTGGCCACTGGTAAATATGTTTTATTGGCAAGTAGTGAAATAGCAGCTATTGGACATTGAATATTGAGTTGAGCACATCATATTAATAAAATGCTTAATCCATTGAACTTTAACACAGAATAAAGTCTACCTTATCAATTAATTACACTTTCTATTATATACATATTGAACAAAAGAGGAGTCAGTTTCTCAGTGTGGTCCTTAAAACTAATCCCATCAGGTCCTGGAGCTTTTGCTGTTGGTATGGATTCTTTTCTGCCTTTATTACAGAATTAAGGTGTTTTGTTCTTCTGATAATTTGGGTAACTATAATTACATCAATTTCTTTGTTGGTGGAGGTCAGGGTTGAATTGTGCAAATCACTTTAGTAATTTTTAAAGACATAATTAACATGTTTAAAGAATACCAGCCTTTCCAACATGGTGAAGGTGAGGTGCTTATATGCAATTTTCTTTAGCCTCTCTTCCTTTTCAACATGGCTCTTCCAGATACAGTAAAAATACTCATTTCCATCCTAACTACAAAACTCTCCTATTTCAGTTTTAAGTAGTGGACCATGCTGGCTTGAACTGGCAGGCACAAGGGGAACAAGTTGGCATCAGGAACAAACTGAAGGCTTAAGCATACTGTACACCCATGTCTAGCTGCTAGCCAACATCCAGTCTCTGGAGAACACGCTTGATGATCTCACTGCCAGGGTTAATTTCCAGAAAGTCATTTGTGATACAACCTCCTCTAATTTCTTTGTGAATTTACCCTTGGTTATAGTTAATGTCATTTATATTACACCTCAAATGTACATGGGCCCTGCTCTATGTGAACTACTTTAGGTTCTCACTCATCACAAAGACATTACATTCATTGTGGCAGGGGACATCAATATACCAACCTTAAAATGCTCAGTTCCATACTTCAGCTACCCCACCAGGAGTAAAAGGATACTGGCACAGTCTCATCCACCATTTGGAAAATTGACCCAAGCCACCATCATCCACATGCCTAGATACAAAAACTGAAACAGGAATCTCTGGCAACTTTTAGACTTTAAAAGTATCCTGACAGAAAGCATTACAGCCTGGTTTTGTGGGTGACAATGCAACTTTATTTGATTTGAATTGATTTAATGTATGATGAGGCAAGCATATACCCATCTAGGAACCTAACAATAGGGGTAATTCCTGCTGCCTCTCTTCACTTCAGTTGAGTTAATATTCTAAAGCCATTGCTTAATACACTATATTGCCAAAAGTATTTGCTCACCTGCCTTGACTCGCATATGAACTTAAGTGACATCCCATTCCTAATCCATAGGGTTCAATATGACGTCGGTCCACCCTTTGCAGCCATAACAGCTTCAACTCTTCTGGGAAGGCTGTCCACAAGGTTTAGGAGTGTGTTTATGGGAATTTTTGACCATTCTTCCAGAAGCGCATTTGTGAGGTCACACACTGATGTTGGACGAGAAGGCCTGGCTCTCAGTCTCCGCTCTAATTCATCCCAAAGGTGTTCTATCGGGTTGAGGTCAGGACTCTGTGCAGGCCAGTCAAGTTCATCTACACCAGACTCTGTCATCCATGTCTTTATGGACCTTGCTTTGTGCACTAGTGCACAGTCATGTTGGAAGAGGAAGGGGCCAGCTCCAAACTGTTCCCACAAAGTTGGGAGCATGGAATTGTCCGAAATGTCTTGGTATGCTGAAGCATTCAGAGTTCCTTTCACTGGAACTAAGGGGCCAAGCCCAGCTCCTGAAAAGCAACCCCACACCATAATCCCCCCTCCACCAAACTTTACACTTGGCACAATGCAGTCAGACAAGTACCGTTCTCCTGGCAACCGCCAAACCCAGACTCGTCCATCAGATTGCCAGATGGAGAAGCGCGATTCGTCACTCCAGAGAATGCGTCTCCACTGCTCTAGAGTCCAGTGGCGGCGTGCTTTACACCACTGCATCCGACGCTTTGCATTGCACTTGGTGATGTATGGCTTGGATGCAGCTGCTCGGCCATGGAAACCCATTCCATGAAGCTCTCTGCGCACTGTTCTTGAGCTAATCTGAAGGCCACGTGAAGTTTGGAGGTCTGTAGCGATTGACTCTGCAGAAAGTTGGCGACCTCATCGCACTATGCGCCTCAGCATCCACTGACCCCGCTCCGTCAGTTTACGTGGCCTACCACTTCGTGGCTGAGTTGCTGTCGTTCCCAAACACTTCCACGTTCTTATAATACAGCTGACAGTTGACTGTGGAATATTTAGGAGCAAGGAAATTTCACGACTGGATTTGTTGCACAGGTGGCATCCTATCACAGTTCCACGCTGGAATTCACTGAGCTCCTGAGAGCGACCCATTCTTTCACAAATGTTTGTAAAAACAGTCTGCATGCCTAGGTGCTTGATTTTATACACCTGTGGCCATGGAAGTGACTGGAACACCTGATTCTGATTATTTGGATGGGTGAGCGAATACTTTTGGCAATATAGTGTACTTGATTATTTAATTTCTTGAGCTTATTTGCTTTTTAGTTTTTATTATATAGTACAAAATTGGCAGCCTCCTGTTTGGTGTATTGAATTGTTTTTCTGATTCATCTGGGGACAAATAAGTCTCCTGGAGAAATGCTATGGCCCATTTTTTATGTGCAAGATTTGTCGTTATTTTCTTCTTTTTTATTGTGATACCCAATACCTATCAATTTAGATGAGCCTGTTCTATTTTATTTTATTTTTTTTTAATTCATTTTGCTTAAATGGCCACTGAAATGTACTGTTTTGGAAATATGCTAGAAGGAATGGGGTCAGTGCTTCATGGACTATAACTGATTATTCCCGCAAGATTTGGATGTAACTTTGACTGTTGAACACATCTTGCATTCTTATGTAACAAATGTATTTAGGCTTGATTCCACACACATAATAGTTTTCTGAGCTGTGGCTGTCCTTTTGAGGGAGAATGGTAACTCAGTCCATTGCTTACCAACAACCACAACATCTATGACCTCCATGGACTGATAGCTGTATACAAGAAGGGAATGAGCAGACTATATTTTCTGAGGAAGCTCACATCTTTAAATGTTTGTAACAAGATGCTTGAGTTCTTTGTAACAAGATGCCACCACAGACCCTCTACTAGTCTGTGTTAGTGAGTGCTATTTACAACATCAGCACCAGGGATGCCAGAAGGAATAACAATCTTATTCTTATGGCTGGATCTATAATTGGACACAAATTGGAGACGTTTGAGACAGTGAGGAACAGGAGGTCACTGAACAAACTGCTCAAACTGCTATTCGTCTTACTCACTCTACAATACACTACAGAGTCAGCAGAGCTCATTCTCCAAAAGACTCATTCACATTCATTGTTACAGAGTAGGTTACTAGAAGGTTACTGGAGGTCATTTATACCATTACCATTGTACAATAGTGATACCACTTTCACATTGCACTACTACAATTGTTAACACTATTTTCTAGACTCTCAAGGTACTTCTTTTTTATTATCTATTATCTTCTTCTTAGTCTTCTTAGTATATACAGCTCTGGAAAAAAATAAGAGACCACTGCACAATCTCCAGACTTGAACTCTATTGAAAACCTCTGGAATGCCATCAAGAGGAAGATGGATGGTCAGAAACCATCAAGCAAAGCTGAGCTGTTTGCTTTTTTGCAAAAAGAGTGGTATAAAGTTCCCCAACAGCAATGTGAAAAACTGGTGGAGAGCATGGAGCCAAAACGCATGCAAATCGGGGTTATTCCACCAAATACTGATTTCTTAATGTTATTTAGCCAAAGCATTAACACAATTTGTTTACAAATTATTTGCATTTTGTTTTATTTGAGTTATTAAAGCTCTGCAAATACTGCATGATCTTGGGTTATTTTGATGTGTTGTCATTTCCTTTAAAATATACACTCTAAATAACAATAGTTATATTTTGAATTTAACTATTTTTGAATTTAATAATATTTTGAATTATATCTTACCAATACATGCACCTGTAAGAAAAAAAACATAAGAAACTGTTTATTTTGCAGTGGTCTCATTTTTTTCCAGAGCTGTATATATGCACACACAGATCTGGCATAACATTATGACCACTGACAGGTGCCGTGATTAACAGTGATTCTCTCCGCATCATTGCAGGTGTTAGTGGGTGGGATATATTATGCAGCAAGTGAACATATTGTCCTCCAAAGTTTTTTTGAAAGTCCAAAAAGGGCAAGTGTAAGGATTTAAGCGAGTTTGATAAGGTCAAATTGTGATGTTTAGTCTTCTGGATCAGAGCATGTCCAAAACTGCAGCTCTTGTGGGGTGTTCCCCATCTGCAGTGGTCAGTATCTATCAGAAGTGGTCCAAGGAAGGAACAGTGGTGAACCGGCGACAGGGTCATGGGTGGCCAAGGCTGCTCTTATGAATAAGTTAATGCTGGTTCTGAAAGAAAGGTGTCAGAACACACCGCATCGCAGTTTTGTTTTGCGTATGGGGCTGCATAGCCACAGATCAGACAGGGCGTTCATGTTGACCCCTGTGAACCACTGAAAACACCAACAATGGGCATGTAAGCATCAGAATTGGACCACGGCGCAATGGAAGATGGTGGCCTGGTCTAATGAATCAAGTTTTCTTTTACATCACGTGGACGGCATGTGTGTTGCTAACCTGAAGAACACATGGCACATGTGGCAAGCTGGCAGAGGCAGTGTCATGCTTTGGGCAACGTTCTGCTGGGAAATCTTGGGTCCTGCCATCTATGTGGATGTTACTTTGACACATACCACATACTTAAGCATTGTTGTAGATCATGTACATCCTTTCATGGAAATGGTATTTTTCCAATGGCTAGGGCCTCTTTCAACAAAAAATGCAAAAATGGTTCAAGAATGGTTTGATGAGCACAAGAATTAGTTAGAGGTATTGACTTGGCCTCCAAATTTTGCAGATCTTAATCCAATTGATCATCTGTGGGATGTGCTGGACAAACAAGTCCCATCCATGCCATGGAGGCCCCACCTCGCAACTTACAGGACTTAAAGGATCTGCTTCTAACATCTTGGTGCCAGATACTCAGCACACCTTCAGGGATCTAGTGGAGTCCATGCCTCAATGGGTCAGGGCTGTTTGGGCAGCAAAGGGGGACCAACTTTAGTCAATATTAGGCAGGTGGTCATAATGTTATGCCTGATTTGTGTATATTATACACTACTCACAAAAAGTTAAGGATATTCAGCTTTTGGGTGAAATTTCAGGACGCACCTAAAATGCACTATAAACTTTACAGGTGAACTTAATTTGACCTTCTCTACACTTTTGAATGCACATGTCCAACTGTTCAGAGTTTCAGTACTTTTTGCATAACTTGCTGTTCTCTAACAAGGTGCTTAACGGCAAAATTCACAACTGGTGTTTGATCCATGAATCGACCAATAAATTTTCTGGTTCAATTAGAATTGGTATTTAAACAGTCCTCTTCATCATGCTGTTCACATTTTGACATCATGAGACCAAGACGACACCTAACAATTGATCAACAGTACCTCGCCATTGCGAGGCTTCAAACAGGATGTTCCCAGAGGAAAGTGGCCACTGAGCTTAGAGTGTCAGAGTGTCATCAGCAGGTTGCGACAGAGATACAGGGAGACTGGAAGAGTCACAGAAAGGCATAGAAGTGGACGTCCTTTGGCCACATCCCACATTATTGACCGCTTCATTGTGAACAGTGCCCTGCAGAACCGGATGATGAATGCCACTCAACTCCAGGCACATTTAAGGGAGGTGAGAGGCACCCAAGTGTCACGTCAGACCATTTGAAACCGTTTACATCAGCGTGGTCTGCGTGCTAGACGACCTGCAAGGGTACCTGACCACACCACCAGGCATAGGCGTCATTGTCTTGCATGGGCCAGGGAGCATTTATGCTGGACCACTGGGTGTCAGTGCTGGGCAGGTGTGTCTACTCAATACAGAACTGCCCTACATCTTGTGAATGGTACAGTGATAAGCCAATACTACCCGAATAACATCATTACTCCAGTCATTGTGCCCCTGCATGAACAACACAGGCCTAATTTCATCTTCATGGACGTCAATGCTCCAGCTCATCAAGGTTGCATCACTAGGGAACGGCTGCTGGAGGCTGGGGTACCTCAAATGGAGTGGCCTGCACTTTCTCCAGACCTGAATCCCATAGAAAACCTATGGGATCAGCTGAGTTGCCGTGTAGAGGCTCGTAACCCTGTACCCCAGAACCTCAATGACCTGAGGGCCGCCCTTCAAGAAGAGTGGAATCCCATGCCTCAGCACACAATAAGTCGACTCGTGAACAGCATGAGACATCATTGTCAAACTGTAATTGATGGTCAAGGGCACATGACAAATTATTGAGACACTGACATTTTTTGTTGTGGTATACCCACCACTGTTGTTGGCTTTTGTTTCAGTAAATTGTTTGAGATGAGGAAATCACCACTGCATGCTTCTACTTAAATGCCCTACTTTCATGATATAATATAACTGTAGCATTAACTTTTTACATTTTCCATAAATGTCACCCAAAAGCCAAATATCCTTAACTTTTTGTGAGTAGTATGTGTATGTATATATATATATATATATATATATATGTATATATATATGTATATATATGTATATATATGTATGTATGTATATATATATATATATATATGTATATGCATACTAACTGTATACACACTGTATATTATCTCTGTTACTCTGTTAGTGTGCACTTCTCCTTTGCCGAGGTAATCCATCCACCTCACAGGTGTGGCATATCAAGATGCTGATTAGACAGCATGATTATTGCACAGGTGTGCCTTATGCTGGCCACTCTAAAATGTTCAGTTTTATCACACAGCCCAATGCCACAGATGTCGCAAGCTTTGAGGGAGCATGCAATTGGCATGATGACTGCAGGAATGTCCACCAGAGCTGTTGCCCGTGAATTGAATGTTCATTTCTCTACCATAAGCTGTCTCCAAAGGCGTTTCAGAGAATTTGGAAGTACATCCAACCGGCCTCACAACCGCAGACCACGTGTAACCACACCAGCCCAGGACCTCCACATCCAGCATCTTCACCTCCAAGATCGTCTGAGACCAGCCACCCAGACAGCTGCTGCAACAATCGGTTTGCATAACCAAAGAATTTCTGCACAAACTGTCAGAAACCGTCTCAGGGAAGCGCATCTGCATGCTCGTCGTCCTCATCAGGGTCTCGCCTCACAGTTCGTCGTCGTAACCAACTTGAGTGGGCAAATGCTCACATTCGATGGCGTCTGGCACTTTGGAGAGGTGTTCTCTTCACGGATGAATCCCGGTTTTCACTGTACAGGGCAGATGGCAGACAGCGTGTATGGCATCGTGTGGGTGAGCGGGTTGCTGATGTCAACGTTGTGGATCGAGTGGCCCATGGTGGCGGTGGGGTTATGGTATGGGCAGGCGTATGCTACGGACAATGAACGCAGGTGCATTTTATTGATGGCATTATGAATGCACAGAGATACTGTGACGAGATCCTGAGTCCCATTGTTGTGCCATTCATCCACGACCATCACCTCATGTTGCAGCATGATAATGCACAGCCCCATGTTGCATGGATCAATTCCTGGAAGCTGAAAACATCCCAGTTCTTGCATGGCCAGCATACTCACTGGACATGTCACCCATTGAGCATGTTTGGGATGCTCTGGATCGGCGTATACGACAGCGTGTTCCAGTTCCTGCCAATATCCAACAACTTCGCACAGCCATTGAAGAGGAGTGGACCAACATTCCACAGGCCACAATCAACAACCTGATCAACTCTATGCGAAGGAGATGTGTTGCACTGCGTGAGGCAAATGGTGGTCACACCAGATACTGACTAGTTTTCGGACCCCCCCCCCCCAATACAGTAAAACCGCACATTTTAGAGTGGCCTTTTATTGTGTCCAGCCTAAGGCACACCTGTGCAATAATCATGCTGTCTAATCAGCATCTTGATATGCCACACCTGTGAGGTGGATGGATTACCTCGGCAAAGGAGAAGTGCACACTAATGCAGATTTAGACAGATTTGTGAACAATATTTGAGAGAAATAGGCCTTTTGTGTACATAGAAAAAGTCTTAGATCTTTGAGTTCAGCTCATGAAAAATGGGGGCAAAAACAAAAGTGTTGCGTTTATAATTTTGTTCAGTGTGTGTGTGTGTGTGTGTGTGTGTGTGTGTGTGTGTGTGTATATATATATATATATATATATATATATATATATATATATATATATATATATATATATATATATATATATATACACTATATTGCCAAAAGTATTCGCTCACCTGCCTTGACTCGCATATGAACTTAAGTGACATCCCATTCCTAATCCATAGGGTTCAATATGACGTCGGTCCACCCTTTGCAGCTATAACAGCTTCAACTCTTCTGGGAAGGCTGTCCACAAGGTTTAGGAGTGTGTTTATGGGAATTTTTGACCATTCTTCCAGAAGCGCATTTGTGAGGTGACGCACTGATGTTGGACGAGAAGGCCTGGCTCTCAGTCTCCGCTCTAATTCATCCCAAAGGTGTTCTATCGGGTTGAGGTCAGGACTCTGTGCAGGCCAGTCAAGTTCATCCACACCAGACTCTGTCATCCATGTCTTTATGGACCTTGCTTTGTGCACTGGTGCACAGTCATGTTGGAAGAGGAAGGGGCCAGCTCCAAACTGTTCCCACAAAGTTGGGAGCATGGAATTGTCCAAAATGTCTTGGTATGCTGAAGCATTCAGAGTTCCTTTCACTGGAACTAAGGGGCCAAGCCCAGCTCCTGAAAAACAACCCCACACCATAATCCCCCCTCCACCAAACTTTACACTTGGCACAATGCAGTCAGACAAGTACCGTTCTCCTGGCAACCGCCAAACCCAGACTCGTCCATCAGATTGCCAGATGGAGAAGCACGATTCATCACACCAGAGAACGCGTCTCCACTGCTCTAGAGTCCAGTGGCGGCGTGCTTTACACCACTGCATCCGACGCTTTGCATTGCACTTGGTGATGTATGGCTTGGATGCAGCTGCTCGGCCATGGAAACCCATTCCATGAAGCTCTCTGTGCACTGTTCTTGAGCTAATCTGAAGGCCACATGACGTTTGGAGGTCTGTAGCGATTGACTCTGCAGAAAGTTGGCGACCTCTTCGCACTATGCGCCTCAGCATCCGCTGACCCCGCTCCGTCAGTTTACGTGGCCTACCACTTCGTGGCTGAGTTGCTGTCGTTCCCAAACACTTCCACGTTCTTATAATACAGCTGACAGTTGACTGTGGAATATTTAGGAGCGAGGAAATTTCACGACTGGATTTGTTGCACAGGTGGCATCCTATCACAGTTCCACGCTGGAATTCACTGAGCTCCTGAGAGCGACCCATTCTTTCACAAATGTTTGTAAAAACAGTCTGCATGCCTAGGTGCTTGATTTTATACACCTGTGGCCATGGAAGTGATTGGAACACCTGATTCTGATTATTTGGATGGGTGAGCGAATACTTTTGGCAATATAGTGTGTATATATATATATATATATATATATATATATATATATATATATATATATATATATATATATATATATATATATATATAATATGAGAGAGAGAGAGAGATGTAATACGTTGTTACAATGTTAAAAGAATAGAACGTGTTTACAAAAATTACTTTGTTTGTAGATTCTGCTAAAGCGTCGTGAAGAGGTTTGTGGGTGCCTGAATCTTCCACTGGAACATGTTGAGCTCAGTATGGGCATGTCCACAGATTTTGAACATGCGGTGAGTTATTAGCTGTCATTCATTGGTTTATTTTTTAAACTCATTTCCTAAACTTTTTTCAGTGCAAACATGCAGTTCAACATGCAAACTGAAACTCTGACATAATCAACTGTAAACATTTAACACAGCTATGTGTTATGACACATTTAATACAAGGGTATTTCTTCTTTCAGATTGAGGTAGGCTCCACTAATATCCGTGTTGGTAGCACCATTTTTGGAACACGGGAATATCCAAACACTCCTAGCCCCAGCCCAGAAAAAAGGCCAGAGGTAACTGAGGTATCTGAGGATGCAGCAAAGACGATGGAACATCTTACAGTTAAAGAGCATTAAATAATAGAAACAGTGATAGACACACTAAATCTGGATGGTTTAAGAGAACCCAGTCCTATGAACATCTTAATAGATCTGGTCTTCCTAGGAAATGGCCAGGCAGAAAAGTTGAAGGTAAGATTCCTCTCAAGTAGACAAGTTTGTACAATTTCAAATAATTTTACCATTAACAGCATACTAGATCAGTTTTATTTAAAAAATGTTAAAGATAAACACAATTTGCATTTCTTACCTAAGCTGTTAACAAAGTATAACTTATGGTCATTGAATGAAGTGTGGATTGCAGTGTTTTCTGTCAGTAGACCACTTTTAATGTGTCTTAGTATGAAATGATGATGACCTGAAAAGAGAAATTGTTGCTGTAAATGCACATGTTTTGCATAACTACTTGTACTGTTGCTGTGAAAACTGTTTTGGTGGAACTTGTATTTGCTATTATTCAAACGTTCCTATATAAAAAATTTGCATAAATTTTGAGACTGAAAATTAAAAAGACGAGTTCCAGAGAAATCAGAGAATAGTGAATGTGTTATTTAGAACTCTGACATTTTGTTAATTGTGGTTGTATGGCATTTAACCCAAACTTGTTTTTGATATTTTTATGGTGATAAATAAAACAAACAATTTACCGTGTGTAAACGCTTCTGAAAGGTAAAATGAAAATTGTAACCAGTGTCTTCATTTTTGAAATTCATTATGTTGATGTTGCATCATAAACAGCAGCACTCATTTCAAAACAGATGTAGCTACATTGTTCTCTGCCATTCAGTTTTTCTTTTTTACATATACAATAATAAAGAAATTGAACTAAATAAAAGTTACACACAGACAATAATACAAAAAACAGTAATAATTTTTACAATTTGTAAGAGTTGTAAGACTCCATTCATTCTTGGCCTACTGTGGAGACTGTGGGGGAAAGTTTACTAGTTTCCAATGTGTCGTTAGCGCCTTTTTACAGACAGGAGTTAAGATGCCAAATAAATATCTCTGAGGCCATTTTGCTTGGAAATCAGCATTTCCTCAAAACAATGTGGAAGGAGGGGCAGTGTTGAGTATTCTTTTCAGTGTTTTATGAAACCCAGAAAGGTTTTATTGCTAGGCACTCCCAAAATATATGCCATTGATTGGCTTCTCGAAACCCACGCTGTCTCCAGCATCAGCAGTTTATCATTTTTCTTCTTTTGGGCCTGAGATCAATGCCTCACTCCATGATAGAGGCATTCAAAAAGGATGTATTACAAGCCTGAAGGAAATTTGGTATTAATTGAGATTGAAAAGTCTTGTACCACTCTGATGGAAACCTTTATCTTGTATAAAGTATTATCCACTTGTTGTTTTTGTAACTTCCTTGCGAAAAGTTTAGTTTATTTGGAGCCTCATTTTGTTGACACAAAAACCTAACTCCTAGAGACTGTATCTGTGCCTGGCAAACTGTTGAGAAGGGGCTTTTCACAACAGTTAAAGAATTCTTTTGTCATTGACCTGAGATGGTTTTCAGGGATCTGAGATCTTTTGAGCCTATTGGTGTTTTAGAATCTTCCAAATTTACTTTGATAACACCTAGTTTTGCTCACTAAACCTTGCCATGGAACACTGAGCAGCCAGTAAATTGGTCACCCAATTTAGATGTCCCAAATGAATACCTGAATACCCAGGTTAAAGCCGAATCTACACTTTGGGATCATATTTATTATTAAATTTTAACTCCAGTGTACTGTTGATTTGAGCTGATATAACCATAACTTTGTCTGTGTCCAAATACTTCCTGACATGTCTTTATATTCTACTAATAAATTATGTCAGTGTTTTACCCTCATACTGTCCACACTGCAAAAAAATTATACTCATTAAAAAATTCCATGAGATTGAACGTTTGCTTTTTTTTATAGAAATTTTAAATATTTGTAGGGAGGTTAAAATAAGTCTATTTTAAGCTATTCAAGCTAGTAAATGAAATGTGTAATGAAAATGTGTAGTCATATAATCATATTTAATTTATTGGAAATATTAGATACTTTTGAATAATGTAAGATTATATTCTAGACCAGGGATGTCAAACTCATTTTCACCCCGGGCTACATCAGCAATAAATTGTAAGCTGAACATCACATATGTGACAGATACAGGTACTTCACATAAACAAATTTCTGCAGACAACCTTGCAAAAGGCAATATACATTCACCCAATGGGAGACGGTTTTGACTGCAGTATACATTTGGCTGCATGAATGCATATACTTGTAAACACACTGAATACATGGCTACACATACAAAGTAGCATATGTAATCTTTAATCAAAATTTAGTTTGACTTATAGACCTCTCCACACACAAAAAATGTCCCTCTCCCTAATTGTCCCATGCATAGCAGCTACATCCAAGAGCTCCTCACTGACAGTGCAGTCTGCTTTTGTGCCTCTTGAAAAATGGATAAATGTGCTGCATCTGTGTTGTCTGTTCTTTCATCAACAGCTAAAAAAAATCCAGGTAATGTTGTTTCCCTTTGGCCAGCTGTATTGTCAGATTGCCTGCTAGTTCCTAAACTCTCTCTGTGATGGTGTTTCTTGATCCTTTTAAAAGTCTCTATCAGGACACGGCACACCTGCTTACATACCCTTAGCATGCACTGCTTTTGTAAACAAATTTTGCTGTGATTTCAGTCTCCCTTTTAATTCCTGGACAATCTGAAGTTTTTCCTGGAGGCTAAACCTGCATACTTTGCAGACTTGGCTCAGTTAGTATGTGCATAGAAAAGTATATGAAAGTTGTATTTACAGTACGTAAAGTCTAAGAAGAATAAAATTATATATCTGTGCATAATGTACGTTGTATGTACAACAGTAACAGAGATAATATACAGTGTGTATACAGTTAGTATGCATATACATATTTATATGTATATACACACATACACCGATCAGGCAAAACATTATGACCATCTGCCTAATATTGTGTTGGTCCCCCTTTTGCTGCCAAACCAGCCCTGACCCATCAAGGCATGGTGTCCCTGAAGGTGTGCTGTGGTATCTAGCACCAAGATGTTGGCAGCAGATCCTTTAAGTCCTGTAAGTTGTGAGGTGAGGCCTCTATGGATGGGACTTGCCGTCTTGCCTTCTTCCCATAGTGCATCCTGATGCGATGTGTTCCCCAGGTAAGTTCTGATGCTCACATGCCCATTGTTGACATTTTCGGCGGGGCACAGAGGTCAACATGGGCACTCTGACTGGTCTGAGGCTATGCAGCCCCATACACAACAAACTGTGATGCATTGTGTATTCGGACACCTTTCTATTAGAACCAGCATTAACTTCTTTGGCAATTTCAGCAACAGTAGCTCAGCCTTCACTCCCCATGTGCATCAAAGAGCCTTGGAGACCGGGAACGCCCCACAAGAGCTGCAGTTTTGGAGATGTTCTGATCCAGTCGTCTAGCTCTCACAATTTGGCTCTTGTCGAACTTGCTCAAATCCTTACACTTGCCCATTTATCCTGCTTCAAAATGTGCATTCGCTGCCTACTATATCCCACCCACTAACAGGTGCCATGATGAGAAGATAATCAGTGTTATTCACTTCACCTCTCAGTGCTCATATTATTATGTTATGCCTCATCAGTGTATATGTACATATACATTACATATATATCCATCTATACCTAAACTAGGGTAATCTATGAATTAACAATTATGTATCTTTATAATTATATTATACAGAGAAGATATAGCAAAATGTATAGGGTGGAGCAGAAGCAAGACGGTGAAGTGCAAATACTTTTAAAACATTATGCAAAAACTGTATTTTACAAATCAAGTACATCTTATATCAGCAGGAACACTGCTGTAATGGCTGCCCTGAACATTCAGACTCTGCCTCAAGACTCTTGACTTGAGCTCTTGTTATCTTTCCTGTTTTCTGGAAACAGTGTTTATTCTTCTTTTTCCACCAGCCTGCCTCCTGAAAATATCGGGGAAATTGCTAAAAACGTCATAAAGAGTAATACAGTAGACTTTCATATACTCACATAAAACTGCAAATCTAGCTTTTATTAGGGCCCAAGCACTAGCAGTGCGGAGGGTCCTCTTGTTCTTCTAAGGATTATTATTATATTTATTATTATTATTAATTAATTTATTTTTTTAATCACCCGGGCCGTTTTGGGGGTCTTAACATGCTCAAAAACTCATGTGTGGCTCAGCCCTGGGCGTGACACACACCTGTCACAGCGCCCCTTGGAAAATTTTGCTGCATAGCTGATACACACTTGCACGTATCCATTTAAAACTTGGTACACACTTAGATCTCATTGAGCTGAACAACATTTGCATTGCATGTCATTAAGTCTAATCCACAGGAAGTGAATTATTTTGAGTTGTTTGCAAAACACACCCAATGGAATTTTAAATACTCCTCCTAGGGAATTGATATAACCACCACCAAACCCAGGCTAATATGATCTGAAGACATTGATAATGCAAAAATGCGAAGGGATTTTTGATATCTTAAACGGTTCAGCCATGAGGAGTCCTTAAACTTATGGCGAATAAAAGGTATAATATTCCTGTAGAATAACAGGAAGTGGTCAATAACTTCTGTGTACATTAATGATCTACATGAAACCTTAGGATTATGTTAAGAGTAGAAAGCTGATCATGAACTGTGAGTCTCGGTCATAGCGCCACCAACTGGCAGCAGGAAGTGTCACTTTTTGAAATCTCTAATATTTTGTCCCTTACTTTCACCTGATTTGGTTCAAAATCAGTCAGAATAATATCAAGACACGGCTGATGTGAAACTGTGAAGGAATTGATACCTTGAATCGGGTTACTATGGCGACAATTTACATGAGAACATAGTAGAAGAAAATGAATCTTCTCATATCTTACGAGTGGAAAGGCCTAATGTTCCAAAATATTTCACATAGAGAGTGTAAATGTTTATGAGAAAGGCCAGTGTGGCTGGTCCCTGGGCATGGCACAGGGCTTTCACAGCGCCCCCTGGAACTTTGTCAGAAATCTAGCTGCACAGCTCATATTAACTTGCACTTACACTATATTGCCAAAAGTATTCGCTCACCCATCCAAATAATCAGAATCAGGTGTTCCAATCACTTCCATGGCCACAGGTGTATAAAATCAAGCACCTAGGCATGCAGACTGTTTTTACAAACATTTGTGAAAGAATGGGTCGCTCTCAGGAGCTCAGTGAATTCCAGCGTGGAACTGTGATAGGATGCCACCTGTGCAACAAATCCAGTCGTGAAATTTCCTCGCTCCTAAATATTCCACAGAAAACTGTCAGCTGTATTATAAGAACGTGGAAGTGTTTGGGAACGACAGCAACTCAGCCACGAAGTGGTAGGCCACGTAAACTGACGGAGCAGGGTCAGCGGATGCTGAGGCGCATAGTGCGAAGAGATCGCCAACTTTCTGCAGAGTCAATCGCTACAGACCTCCAAACTTCATGTGGCCTTCAGATTAGCTCAAGAACAGTGCGCAGAGAGCTTCATGGAATGGGTTTCCATGGCCGAGCAGCTGCATCCAAGCCATACATCACCAAGTGCAATGCAAAGTGTCGGATGCAGTGGTGTAAAGCACGCCGCCACTGGACTCTAGAGCAGTGGAGACGCGTTCTCTGGAGTGACGAATCGCACTTCTCCATCTGGCAATCTGATGGACGATTCTGGGTTTGGCGGTTGCCAGGAGAACGGTACTTGTCTGACTGCATTGTGTCAAGTGTAAAGTTTGGTGGAGGGGGGATTATGGTGTGGGGTTGTTTTTCAGGAGCTGGGCTTGGCCCCTTAGTTCCAGTGAAAGGAACTCTGAATGCTTCAGCATACCAAGACATTTTGGACAATTCCATGCTCCCAACTTTGTGGGAACAGTTTGGAGCTGGCCCCTTCCTCTTCCAACATGACTGTGCACCAGTGCACAAAGCAAGGTCCATAAAGACATGGATGACAGAGTCTGGTGTGGAGGAACTTGACTGGCCTGCACAGAGTCCTGACCTCAACCCGATAGAACACCTTTGGGATGAATTAGAGCGGAGACTGAGAGCCAGGCCTTCTCGTCCAACATCAGTGTGTGCCCTCACAAATGCGCTTCTGCAAGAATGGTCAAAAATTCCCATAAACACACTCCTAAACCTTGTGGACAGCCTTCCCAGAAGAGTTGAAGCTGTTATAGCTGCAAAGGGTGGACTGACGTCATATTGAACCCTATGGATTAGGAATGGGATGTCACTAAAGTTCATATGCAAGTCAAGGCAGGTGAGCGAATACTTTTGGCAATATAGTGTATATGCATAAGACCCGGTTAACATTTAGATCTTATTGAGCTAAATGACGTTTATCCACCTGTCATAGGATCTGCTTAACAGGAAGTCAGTTATTTTGGGATGTTGGAATTTGATATATTCCTCCTAGGGGATTTGTATGATTTTGACCAAACAGGGTCCAATATGATCTGTAGACATTGAGGATCTAAAATTATGAAGGGATTCTTGATATCTCAAATGGTTCAGCCATGAGGAGCCTTTAAACTTATGGCGAATAAAAGGAAGCAGGAAGTGGCTAATAACTTCTGTGTACATTGAGTGATGTACATCAAACCTCAACTTTATGTTAAGCAAAGAAAGCTGATCACACGGACATGACTACTGTGAATCTCAGTCATAGCGCTGCCAACTGGCAGCAGGAAGTGTATCACTTTTATAAATCTAATGTTTTCTCCCTTACTTTCATGTGATTTCATTCAAAATCAGTCAGAATAATGTCAAGACATGGCTGATGTGAAACTCTGAAGTAATTTGTGATATTTTGAATGATTTTGGTATGGTGAGGATTTAAATAAGGACATAATAGAAGAAAATTAGTGTTCTCATATCTGAACAGTGAAAATCCCAGTAAAATCCTAATGTTTCAAAACATTTTACATAGAAAGAACAACTGGTTGTGAGCAAGTTTGCTTAGCTTCATGATTTTGTGATGCTCAAACAGCTCACAACAAATTTTTGCATCTGTCAGCTTGCGTCACAAAGTGATTAGTGTCTATAATTAACTCAGAAATTACACTGACCTACTAGTTCCTCAAGAGCTCTCGAATTAGACCTAAACCAACTAATGATGCCAAGGCCAAACAGACCAGTCCTAGGGTATTTTTTGGTGCACTTTAATTTCTTCCAGGACAAGCATTGCATATTTCAATTTAGCAGACAAAAACTGGAGTTTTTTCATTGACAGAGAAAAAGCAAGTGTCATTTAAGGATGTGACTCTAATGCACCCTCTTGAATACAGCAGAGCTATTTATTACTCACAAAGAGGAAAATGCACTGCTTTGATTTGTCAAAAGCCAGCAATTTTTACCTTGCTCATTGGGGTGAAGATTAAGGTGCAATAATGCTTTATGCCCTTTTGGGTCAGATACAATGTCAGTTGTTCACATCAAATTTGCATTGTTCAGGACTGAATTTGACTTATGCGTATTCACTCACTCTACATTCCTTGTTTATCCTGAGCTAGGTTATACTGGAATTGGGAGGGAGGGTTTGCAGCTTACACTCTTTGTTATTACACATTTTGCTAGTTGTTGTGGATTTCCTCATTCACAGATCAACTGTCTTAGACTACAAGCCCTGCATAACCTTGATTACTAAAATCCATGGAACTAGTTGATAGATAGATAGATAGATAGATAGATAGATAGATAGATAGATAGATAGATAGATAGATAGATAGATAGATAGATAGATAGATATTTTTTCAGTTTTAGTTTTTTAGGTGGAGGGAGTCACTGTTGATGGTCACTGTTGCTGGAGCCACTAACAGGCTTTTTTAAGGGCACCAAAAACGATGCATTGCATTTGGAAGCAAATATTTCCACACTTTATGAATTGCGTGACTGTCTGTGTCAGCTTCTCCATAATCCTTGACAGTGGCAAGCCGCCTCGCGAGTGTAGACCGCGCTGTAACTTACAGCCAATCAAAAACGGGAATTTGTTTGGTTTTGCGTTTTGATTAGTCAGGGCTTTCTACATCCCTTCTTCAAACTTCTCAACACAGAGCCCACCTCACACTGCTTTTATCAAATCACAAATTGTACAAAAGAAAATAAATACGTATTTGTATACCGCTGTCTTTACCAAATTTTGATTGGGTGGGCAAGACAGACGTTTGCCCATGCCTAGACGCCTGCCCATGCCTAGAGCCAGCCCTGCATCACTCCTTACTTAACATGACATAAAAATAGTGTTGCACCACAGTCAATCCATACTTTGGCATTTGAAGGACAAACACACAATTGTGTTGCTGACTTACTGGCTTTTACTTGTCTTAGACCTGATTTGGAGTTTACACCTATCCCTGATGTAGCAGTGGATTATTATGTTGATGGGCCTTGTTTTAGAGATCATTTGGATTTTAATGCTGGGTAGTCAGCAGGTAGTCAAAAGAAAAAATGATGACTTTGTGACTGTAGTTGCACTGTATTATGGAATATAATATTACAAAAGTTAAAAGCCTTTAAACCACAGCCTGTCAATTGGCCAATTTATCAAGCTGCTATTATGCTCATGGTTATGCTCATGGTTATGCTCATGTCACTTGCTTGATGCTGATTGGAAACAGAGAGCTTTTAAGAAAAACAATTGAACTCCTATCCAGCGTGCTTACCAAATAGTTTTCTTGCACTCAAAATGACTTTTTATTTTGAAGTGTTTTTAAATGTATGACTATTGTTAAAAGAAACAATTCTGCATATTTAGAGGCTAAAAAGCCTTGGGATGCCTTGAGGCAGTTATGGGAGGCAGTGCTAGATGAGTTTTTAGCTGGGTGTGAAGTATTTTTCTTAAAACTATGCCTAAAAAGGTAAAACACGTAAGAGGAAAAAGGTACTTCATGTTGATGGTAATAGACAGATTCAGCAGATTGGTAGAAACAATTCCATCAACTGTTAAATACAGGGATCAAAGTTTTGACTCGAGAAGTAACTCTAAAAAAAAAAGTAACTACTAAACTTTAATGAACAATCACATACAAATTACACATCTAACACAGCATGATATGCTAATGGGTCAACCCATACCTGTTGTGCTTTACTTGAGAGGTCCTTAAGAATGGTTAGCACTAGAACAATTGCAAATGGAACATTATATGCAACAATTAAATGCTATACATGAAGCCATCTATTCACAGGAACATAATGGGAGCTTCCTGTCCCGTGGTTCCTATAAATGAAGTGTTTCTGAGGGTCTTTAGAATGAAGTGGAGTGGAGTCTCAAAGGGAAGGGCTCTATAAGGTGGTAAGCGCTACTCCCATAATTGTACAGGTACAAAGCATACTTGATGGGGACATTCAAGCTGTTGGAGAAGACTCACTTTTGATATGATCAAGTGATTGTATGCAAAGTAAATGCTGTGTATTTTTGGTTTACATTGATTAGTAAGAATGAATTTGAATCATTATTGTACTCTACATAACTGGAACAACCACGCACAAGAGATGAACTTTACACGTGTACATGCTTGTAACACAACATTTGATTTTTGAAAGACAGCATTTAGGGAGACAATCTTTTACTCCCTCCTCTTCAAGTATGGGTGGAGACGTTTGGTTCTGTACTCCACATGAGGCTAGTCTCAGAATTTGGTCATTGTTAAAAGAATGTGTAAATTGAAGAGGCTAGATTGGGAGAGCTGTTAGGTAACATTAAATATTATTGCATGTTACTGTATATAAGAACATTAACACTCCCAGTTTGATCCCCCAATTTCAGGTACTGTCACTGGGGTGGTGAAAAATGGGGAGTACCCTGCTGGGAAGGGCAGCTATCTGTATATTGTTTGTTACTTGTATATCAGTTATGTGACATATACTGTGGAACTTGATTTAAATATAACTACTACGTGTTCTATAACCAGTGTGTTCTCAATCACAAAGGGTTGTCATTTCAAAGCTATATAAGAAGCAGGTTCACTGTGAAGACAGATAATCTGCAGACATCTCAGCTTTGTTGCCTCTTAATAAAGTCTGATTGTTATTCTAAACCCCTTGTGTTTAGAAATATTGATTTTTAATTAGCATTGATTTTTCACCATTATGTGCAAACTTAGAGAGTGGTATGTGTGAGAATCCCAGGAGATCAGCAGTTTCTGAAGTTTCCCTGCGCTTGTGACCTGCGATGGCTTGGCACCCTTTCCAGGATGTTCCCTGCCTTGTGCCCTGGGATAGGTATCAGTTTTCCTGCGACCCTGTGTAGGATAAGTGGTTCAGATAATGTATGGATAAAAACATTCCTTATCATGTCAGCATGTTATGTTGAAATATGTGGGTGCTATATAAATGTGCTTCAACTATAAATAATTAAAAGGATGCAGCCTAGTTTCCATGGACTGTATGGATTGGTGGTCTAAGAAACTTCAAACTTTAACTCAAAAATGAGTATGTTTTTTTCCAAGACAATGGCTCCTTCTAACATATACCTTCATATTCACCACGTGTCATCCATTTATCTCTCAAGATTTTAATTAAGTTATGTTAATGGTTTATTAAATGTTTGTCTTAGATATTTAAGTCTTAGTTTTTTCTGTTTATAGAATTTTTCTGGGAATCTACAAAAAAAAAAAAACAGGGTCCCCTCAGGTCTTCTTTTTGTGTGATGTGAGATGAGTGGATGGGTGTATGGGCATATTTATGCATGGATTATGAAATGTGATCACCCATTATGTGATACCCAATAAAGGCAATAACTGTATTCAAAATTCAAAATGCATTCTGTCTGAAACAATCAGTAATGGAATATTTTCAAATGGAATCTAGTGTTGGACATTTTATAAATCACTTTTGAGTTTAATGCAAGGGTGTAACTTTGGTTTGAGAAGTGGGGGGGACAAAATGGGGGAAAATGTTTTTGATCTGAATCCCATTTCCTGCATTTACATACATTTAGGGACTATGGTTATACAAAATACAGGAAATAGTTAGGTTGATTATAATGATAAATTCTGTCCAAAAGAATAATAGGCTATTAAACTGTGCATATAAAGATGTCTTACTTTCTTTATTGTGTAATAGGGGCCGATCGCCAAGAGAATAATTTTATGAAGTCAAAAATGTTCACCATTAATGTTTTGTGTGTGAATACAATATAAATAATGTGAGGCTCAATTTCCACTGTTTAACAAACTTTTATTTTAAACTAACCGCTGTAGCTGAAAATGTAAAATAAATGACTTGTTGCATAGGACGTCTGTCAGAGAAACAGGGGGTTAGAATAGAAAGAGCAGAAAGCTTTTATGAACCTTGTGTGTTACATCACTATTTTCCCCAAATTAATATGTAATATAATTTTAACATTTTTATAACAATTATATGAAAATGTTGATCATAACTTTAATAATTGTCTCTCATGCATAAACAACCACTCTTAGTTAATATACAAATTAAAATATTTACATTCTTGCTGCTAATTTTCTGTGCATCACGAATACCTAAAGTAGATCATTTTTATGCCTCCAACACTGTATTATAGCAAGGTAAGAATAATGATCTGTAATCCATACTTCTGTAATCCAAAAGGATGGGAAAACTGATAACACAATAGATACACTACTTATTTGGTACACAGGATGCAAGATTGGCACACAATCTCACAAACAAAAAAAATAAAGAACATTGTCCGCCATCTATCCATTAATCACATCTCTCATGTATCCTAACTATCCACCTCATCTGTAAAATGACAGAATTATGATCATCATCTAACATTAAACTAGCATCCAGAGTCTGCTTGTCATTGCTGAGAGAAAATGCATGGTTTAAAGTCAACTCGTTTTCATGCTACACAGAATGTTCATGAAAATATGATTATCCTGACCTGAGCTAATTTCCTGAAGTCACATCTCCATTTTTTCTTTCCATCCATGATGACATTAAATTCAAAATCATTTGTTGCTGCTTCTGGCGTTTCGTCACTGACTGTGCCACAACCACGATACCTGTTCATTACACCTGTTCATTATACCACCATACATTTAGGGCACTGGCAGACACCCTTATCTTGAACTTAAATTTAGTAGAGCATTTCAAGGTTAAACTCATGTGCACTAAAGTCTTATCCACTGAGCCTCCACTGCCAGGTAAACAAGCCAGTACAGCAAAGACAAAACTTTTAAAACTTTTTAAAATCATAAGATTTTAGGTTTAAATATTCAATAAATATGTTAAAATCATAACAGTACTGAACATTTCAAACATGTGAAAGCACAAAAATCTGAAACCATCTAAAACAAAAACAAGAAGATTTTATGCCCTGTGGAATTAGTTAGGTGTTAGGTAATTAGTGTAATATACAGTAAATGTATGTACATAAAAGTATATACAAAACAGTATGCAATCAACAAAAATGTTTTAACCACTGCTAAGCATGCAGTTTTCTGTTTCCTTTTTTTAAAATTACATATAAAATACTGCAATTTTCTTCTAAGCATTCCCCCATTCCAATGCATTGGGAAAGGAAGTACTTAAGTAAAGCTAGATCATTAATGCTGTAACAATTGCTTTGTCTTTGTCGCTCAACAAGGTTTTGTTTTTTATGCTTGGGGGACCTGCTCATACACTTATGCTGGCCTAGGGAGTGTAGAACCTTAGACTGTGCTTGGGTGCAGTATTGCCATGGCCCAGGTTTAAAAGCCAAAAGACTTTGAGGCTACATTGATGAGGGTATCTGTATTCCATAACCCATTGCATCTGCAGATAAAACTATTTTCATGCTTGTGAACTCTTTTTCCTCTCAGCCTGCGATACATTTTGTCAGACATTTGATACACATACATTCATGTTTCTTTTGTATATATGTATGTGTGTGCTGTGTTTTTTATATTTTGTTAATAGTTAAATATATGCTGGAAAAGGAATTCTGTTACCTCCTGTTTGTTCCTGTGATTGCTTTTTGGAGTTTACACACTATTCTCCAGAATATTTTGTAAAACCCCCCTTATTTCTTTTAACTAGATCAGTTAAAGGTAACTGGGACAGTTATAGGTTGGCACCCAAACAGGGACTATTTACAAATAGAAAGTGTAAAGTCTAAGTTTTGTTTGAATGTTGTATATTATTTATTGTTTTTTGTATTGAAGAAAGGTCAGTCTCAATGTATGGTGCAGAGGATGAGCACGAACCCCCGTTATGATTTCACAGCTGGTCCTTATGTCACCTGAAGAGATCCACAGTCCTTAAGAGACCTCATTAACACTTTCAGTGAATTGTATCTTAACAATTGATGATAATGAATTCAAGGCAAATCTTGAAATTCCCCTTCCTCTTCCACCTCCTGATGATGTAGTTCCTGATTTTCATCCCACCAAACAGCTATTAGGTGATCATATCACAACTTTGGAAGGTGACATTCAAACCTGCATTCAGAAGATAAGAGTTCACAGATCAGTGCAGGTCCTTGGAAAAAAAAAACTAAACTACAAGATATAAAGGTAGTGTGAGAGAGTCAAAAAAAATCTTGGTTATTCACGACTTGGGAAAGTCTGTAGTCAATTGTCTGAAGAGAAGAGATGTGCAAATTGACACCAAGTTTAAAACTTGTGCTTCTGTCATGTCTACCCTAGTTTCTTATCCTTCACTCACTCCTGTGTACCTACCACATCCCACCAGATCTCATGTGGAACAATCTTCTGATCATACACCCACTGGACAATGCTGGACAATGTGACTGCTACTCTATATCACCCTCCGGTAAAAGTTCCCACAATTTGGCTCTGATGAAGACACTATCTCCGTTGTTGAATGCTGTGAAGAGTATTTTGCTATCAGACCACTTACTGATTCTTGAAATGATAGCATCTCTTACTTCAGAATTAAATGTTACATCTAATGATAAAAGAAAAAGAAGACACCTCTCTGACAACTCTCACCACAGTTTCATCTGTAACCATTTTGAGTCTTTTTGCATGCTTTTGTAAATGATGACTACAAAGCCGAAGCTGCTAAATGTCTATTCAAGACTTTGTGTACCACTGTCAAACCCTTTGTTTAAGGTGGAAGAAGATCTCAGAAGATGTCTGAGAAAGACATTGTACAGGGCATTTTGAGGAATTGTAACCCTAGTGTTCTATCTGAAAAGACGACTCGTTTGTGAACTTTCCTTGTGTCTTTATTATCCAACCACAATAACCACAACCACTATTAACTGAACTGTGCTTTCACGTCTGGAAGCGTTCACATCACTTCCCATTTTGTAAAACTCTGTAACAGACACCCATTAACACAACAAACATCAGAATGCTAGTCATGTAACACCTATAGCCTTACAAGTTTGTTAAGGGGAACTGTAAAAGAGGTGAGTGAGATGGTGAGAATTGGAACACAAATTGAAAGAGACCTTGAAGAAGCAAAAAAGTATTAGAGCCAGGCCAATGCTGAAATGCATAAGCGAAAAACGCGAACTGACAGAGACACTCATCCTAAGTCAAATCCCACACACACACACGTATTTTACAGTCTATTAAATTAAATTAAATTAATTATTTATTATTATTAATTTGTATAGTGCTTTTAACAATGGAGATTGTCACAAAGCAGCTTTACAGAAGTATAGAAGAGAAAATTTTTTTATAAAGTTTAAATTAAGTTACTATTTTATCCCTAATGAGCAAGCCTAAGGTGATGGTGGCAATGAAAAACTCCCTGAGATGATATGAGAAAGAAACCTTGAGGGGAACCAGGCTCAGAAGGGAACACATCCTCATTTGGGTGGCACTGGACAGTAAATAATGCAACTGTAAATAATGTCCTTTCTACAACAGCAGCAACCAAGGGCTCTTGAGGAAGTACCAGGTCAGTGTAGTTTCTGAGTTCATTATAGACACTAATTCCTTGCTGTCGCAAGCTGACAGATGCAACAGCAGTTCTGTGATAGTCTCCAAGTGGACCTGTCCACAACAGGCCCTGGTCACAGTCTGTCCACAGCAGCAGTGAGCACCACCAAGCGACAAGACTCCAACCAGGGGTAGAGCGTCTGGATGGATCAGGCAGATCTGGAAATTTGTATATAAAATCTTAGAAAGCTTTCTTCTAGCTGCATGTGGTCCTAGTACGAGCACCTCTTGTCAGAGGAAGTTCATCCACTGTATAATGTCCTTTACACATTCTTCAATCTTAATAAGCCTTTGTCTCTCATCTGACTTAGCTGAAAAATATAGCTGTAGTGGAAGCTAATACCAGGTTTATGAATAATTGCACCAAGGGGTAGCATATATAAGAAGAAAAGCAGTGGGCGTGAAACAGAACCTTGTGGAACACTGAACATAAACTTGGTATGCATAGAGAAGTCACCATTTAGATGTAAAAACTGATAACGATCAGTCAAATAAGACTTGAGCCAGGAGAGGGCTGTTCACCAACACCAACAACATTTTCTAGCCTATCAGGCAGAATAGTGTGGTCAATGGTGTCAAAAGCTGCACAAGATTTAACACCAGCAAGGAGACACAACCCTGATCAGAGGCCTTTACATGTCATTTACCGCTTTAAGAAGTGCTGTCTCTGTGATATGATGAGGTCTAAACCCTGACTGATACATTTCATGTATGTTATTCCTGTATAGGTATGAACATAACGTCTGTGCTACAGACTTTTCTAGGATCTTGGAGATAAAGGGCAGGGTTGATATTGGCCTATAGACACTTGACATGGGTCGAGGTCTGTTTTTTTAATTAGGGGTTTGATAAACGTTAGTTTTAAAGATTTAGGCATATATTCAGTGCTAACTGAAGAATTTATCATTTTTAGAAGGGGTTCGGTAGCTACTTGTAATATCTGTTCAAGGAAACATGTAGGTAAGGGATCTAGTATGCAGGTTGAATGTTTTGAAGAGGAAATTAGTGAAATTGAATCAGGCTTTTGAAGGGGAGTAGAGATCAAAAATAGTAATATTATCTACAGGATTATGTATCAAACAGTTTAATTTTAAATTAATAGTCTGTATTTTTTGCCTGATATCACATTTTCCATTGAAATAATTCATGAAGTCATTGCTGCTGCATATAGAAGATATGTGCTTTCTACACTCCTAGTTAATTTCCCTACAGTTCTAAATAAATTGTGGAAGGGTGACTGTTTTCTATATTTAAACCGAATGTTAGATTAACATTCCATTATGATTGGGTCCTATTACATTTTGATTAACACCTACTGAATCTAAGATGGATACAACTGCTGTTTTCAGAGGATATTCTGACTTATCAAAATGAATGTTCCCCTACAATTAATGCTTTGTCTAAAGAAATAATGAGGTTTGAAATGAAATCTGCAAATTCACTGAGGAATTTAGAATATGGCCCTGGAGGTCTGTAAATAACAATTAGTGGAATCGACTCTTTGAACTTATTTTTTGTGTCCACATAAGTTAGGTTAGTATAAAGAACTTCAAACGCGTTAAATTCATGTCTGGGTTTATATATACAGTATCTCACAAAAGTGAGTACACCCCTCACATTTTTGTAAATATTTTATTATATCTTTTCATGTGACAACACTGAAGAAATGCCACTCTGCTACAATGTAAAGTAGTGAGTGTACAGCCTGTATAACAGTGTAAATTTGCTGACCCCTCAAAATAACTGTAAAATAACTCAAAAATGTGAGGGGTGTACTCACTTTTGTGAGATACTGTATATATATTCATGTATTCATATATATATATATATATATATATATATACACACACACTATATTGCCAAAAGTATTCGCTCACCTGCCTTGACTCGCATATGAACTTAAGTGACATCCCATTCCTAATCCATAGGGTTCAATATGACGTCGGTCCACCCTTTGCAGCTATAACAGCTTCAACTCTTCTGGGAAGGCTGTCCACAAGGTTTAGGAGTGTGTTTATGGGAATTTTTGACCATTCTTCCAGAAGCGCATTTGTGAGGTCACACACTGATGTTGGACGAGAAGGCCTGGCTCTCAGTCTCCGCTCTAATTCATCCCAAAGGTGTTCTATCGGGTTGAGGTCAGGACTCTGTGCAGGCCAGTCAAGTTCATCCACACCAGACTCTGTCATCCATGTCTTTATGGACCTTGCTTTGTGCACTGGTGCACAGTCATGTTGGAAGAGGAAGGGGCCAGCTCCAAACTGTTCCCACAAAGTTGGGAGCATGGAATTGTCCAAAATGTCTTGGTATGCTGAAGCATTCAGAGTTCCTTTCACTGGAACTAAGGGGCCAAGTCCAGCTCCTGAAAAACAACCCCACACCATAATCCCCCCTCCACCAAACTGTACACTTGGCACAATGCAGTCAGACAAGTACCGTTCTCCTGGCAACCGCCAAACCCAGACTCGTCCATCAGATTGCCAGATGGAGAAGCATGATTCGTCACTCCGGAGAACGCATCTCCACTGCTCTAGAGTCCAGTGGCGGCGTGCTTTACACCACTGCATCCGACACTTTGCATTGCACTTGGTGATGTATGGCTTGGATGCAGTTGCTCGGCCATGGAAACCCATTCCATGAAGCTCTCTGCGCACTGTTCTTGAGCTAATCTGAAGGCCACATGAAGTTTGGAGGTCTGTAGCAATTGACTCTGCAGAAAGTTGGCGACCTCTTCGCACTATGCGCCTCAGCATCCGCTGACCCCGCTCCGTCAGTTTACGTGGCCTACCACTTCGTGGCTGAGTTGCTGTCGTTCCCAAACACTTCCACGTTCTTATAATACAGCTGACAGTTGACTGTGGAATATTTAGGAGCGAGGAAATTTCACGACTGGATTTGTTGCACAGGTGGCATCCTATCACAGTTCCACGCTGGAATTCACTGAGCTCCTGAGAGCGACCCATTCTTTCACAAATGTTTGTAAAAACAGTCTGCATGCCTAGGTGCTTGATTTTATACACCTGTGGCCATGGAAGTGATTGGAACACCTGATTCTGATTATTTGGATGGGTGAGCGAATACTTTTGGCAATATAGTGTATATATGACATTATATATATATATATATATATATATATATATATATATACACACACACTACCAGTCAAAAGTTTGGACACACCTAATCTATTCTAATCTAATTCCATGGTCTTTCCTGATGTTTATTTCTTTCTACATTGTAAAACAATGCTGAAGGAGGCCGAAATAGACAATAATGTCCTTTGAACAGTTGATATTGAGATATGTCTGCTACTTATGCTCTGTAAAGCCTTCATAACGGCTCTAATCTGAAGTGCTGTTAATTGGTGATTTCTGAGGCTGATAACTCTAAATGAACTTCTCCTCTGCAGCAGAGGTCAGTTTTGGTCTTGCTTTACTGGGATGGTCTTAATGTGAGCCAGTTTCATCATGGTGCTTGATGGTTTTTGCAAATGCACTTGACAATACTGTTCTTGCAAGAACTATTCCAGAACACCTGACCTTCGTGTCTTAAAATAACAACTGACTGTTGTTTTTTGTCATTATATATGGATTACTTAAGTCCATGTGTGTTATTTCATAGTTTTGAAATCTCCAGTATTGTTCTAGAATGTAGAAAATAAATCCCTAAACAAAAAACATTAAAAGGTGTGTCCAAACTTTTGACTGGTAATGTGTATATATATGTATATATATATATACGAAGCTTGTCCGCCTGGTTGTAGCTATATATATATATATATATATATATATATATATATATATATATATATATATATAGCTACAACCAGGCGGACAAGCTTCATTTAATGCTACATACTCATTTGGTTTAATCCATGTTTCTGTTAATGAGGAGTACATTAAACTGTAATAAGTAATAAGTAATAAGTAATAACAGTAATAAGTTCATTAACAATAGTGCTTTAGAGGAAAGAGATCTTATTTTTAGCAGTCCCAGCTTCAAAGGTGCTAGCTGTGCATTCACTATGATCTAGTTTCATGCTAATCAGGTTACTAAAACAAATTTTCTGATTGTTTATATGTTTGTTTAGCTTGGGGAACAGACACAGTCTCAATGTTGTGAACAGAGGCTGACAACTTATTGCAGCTAGCAGATGGGTGGATTAGACTGCTTGTCTGCTCCCTGACCCTGGCTTTGGATTGTCACAGATTAACTAGACCTACTATGCTGCAAGAAATTAGAGCAGCACCTTCCCAAGTGGGATGGACACCGTCCTGTCCTAACAAGCCACACTTTCTCTCAAAAGAGCTCCAATTATCTATGAAGCCCACATTGTTTTCGGAACACCACCTGGACATCCAGTAGTTCAGCGACCATAACCTGTTGTCATGCTGCATTGGATTGGGGCCAGAGCATATTACAGCGGACATCATCTTCTCTAATTTACACACCTCTACAATATTATTCTTAGTAACCTCAGACTGATGAAGGTGTATATCATTAGCTCCTACATGGAAAACTACACTATATTGCCAAAAGTATTCGCTCACCCATCCAAATAATCAGAATCAGGTGTTCCAATCACTTCCATGGCCACAGGTGTATAAAATCAAGCACCTAGGCATGCAGACTGTTTTTACAAACATTTGTGAAAGAATGGGTCGCTCTCAGGAGCTCAGTGAATTCCAGCGTGGAACTGGGATAGGATGCCACCTGTGCAACAAATCCAGTCGTGAAATTTCCTCGCTCCTAAATATTCCAGTCAACTGTCAGCTGTATTATAAGAACGTGGAAGTGTTTGGGAACGACAGCAACTCAGCCACGAAGTGGTAGGCCACGTAAACTGACGGGGCGGGGTCAGCGGATGCTGAGGCGCATAGTGCGAAGAGATCGCCAACTTTCTGCAGAGTCAATCGCTACAGACCTCCAAACTTCATGTGGCCTTCAGATTAGCTCAAGAACAGTGCGCAGAGAGCTTCATGGAATGGGTTTCCATGGCCGAGCAACTGCATCCAAGCCATACATCACCAAGTGCAATGCAAAGCGTCGGATGCAGTGGTGTAAAGCACGCCGCCACTGGACTCTAGAGCAGTGGAGATGCGTTCTCTGGAGTGACGAATCGCGCTTCTCCATCTGGCAATCTGATGGACGAGTCTGGGTTTGGCGGTTGCCAGGAGAACGGTACTTGTCTGACTGCATTGTGCCAAGTGTACAGTTTGGTGGAGGGGGGATTATGGTGTGGGGTTGTTTTTCAGGAGCTGGGCTTGGCCCCTTAGTTCCAGTGAAAGGAACTCTGAATGCTTCAGCATACCAAGACATTTTGGACAATTCCATGCTCCCAACTTTGTGGGAACAGTTTGGAGCTGGCCCCTTCCTCTTCCAACATGACTGTGCACCAGTGCACAAAGCAAGGTCCATAAAGACATGGATGACAGAGTCTGGTGTGGATGAACTTGACTGGCCTGCACAGAGTCCTGACCTCAACCCGATAGAACACCTTTGGGATGAATTAGAGAGGAGACTGAGAGCCAGGCCTTCTGGTCCAACATCAGTGTGTGACCTCACAAATGCGCTTCTGGAAGAATGGTCAAAAATTCCCATAAACACACTCCTAAACCTTGTGGATAGCCTTCCCAGAAGAGTTGAAGCTGTTATAGCTGCAAAGGGTGGACCGACGTAATATTGAACCCTATGGATTAGGAATGGGATGTCACTTAAGTTCATATGCGAGTCAAGGCAGGTGAGCGAATACTTTTGGCAATATAGTGTATCTTTGAGAACCTATGCTTGCCCAGGACCCTAAGATTACCTGCTATGCCCAGGAGCCCCTAAAGCCCCTAAAGGCTTAGCTAATTTCACATGCCTTAAGATAGAGTCTCCAATAACCAGAGCTCTTTCAGATTTCTCAGTGGGTGTTTCACTGAGGAGAACAAACCTGTTAGACATGTGAAGCAGAGAGGAGTAGTCCCTGTGTGGGCAAGCCTTAGCGTTAGCCTTGGCTTTGCAACTATGCCACAGTTTTAGAGATGCTCTGATCCAGTCGTCTAGCCATCACAATTTAGCCCTTGTCAAACTCGCTCAAACCTTATGTTTGCCCATTTTTCCTGCTTCTAACACATTAACATTGAGGACAAAATGTTCACTTGCTGCCTAATATATTCCACCCACTAACAGGTGCCATGATGAGGAGATAATCAGTGTTATTCACTTCACCTGTCAGTGCTCATAATGAGAAGTGTTTTCAATGTCTTAGCAAAGCAGGACTCACTCTAACCATCCAAAAGTGTAACTTGATGCAGAATTCTTTGAAGTTTTGAGGACCTGTGATATTAGCAGAAGGATTAAAAACTGACATGACAAAGTTGAAACTGTTGCCAAATTTCCTGTCCCCAAGTCAATAAAGGAAGTATAACGATTCTTATGTACTGCAGGATTGTAGCAGAAATTTATTCCTCAGTTTTCAGAAAAGGCTGCACCATTATACAGGTCATAAAAGGAAAGGAGCTACATGGAACTACATGGAACTGGATGAAGGAATAGCAGAATTCCTTTTAGGTTATTAAACAAAAGTTAATCAACGCCCCAATTTTAATTGCTCCTGAACAGTCCAAACCGATGCAAGTAAGGTTTAGAAGCCGGACCCAAGATATAGAGAGAATGGATCATGTCATTGCTTACACTTCACATCTCTTACAAGGAGCTGAAAGGCCATACAAAGGAGTATAGTGCTGTGATGTGGGCTGTGGAAACCCTATCTTGAAGGACGGTCATTTGAGGTGATCCCAGATCATGCTTCACTTACCTGGGTATTCAACCACCCCAAACCATCTTTCTGGTTGATATGCTGGTTTATTTGTCTTCAGGAGTTTGATTTCACCATCAGGTACCATGAAGGTCAATGCAACATTGTACCAGATACCCTTTTCCGCAGCTTCCCAAAAACATCACCACTTACAATGTTGGCACAGGTGAAATCCCAGGACTCATCATCTATTTTTTCATCTTTCCAGTAGAATGGTCTGACATTAGCCCAAAAGGAGAATTAAGAAATTCAAGAACTTTGGACTTTTACACACTATGCAAAACTGAACACATCTGCCGTTTCACTGCACATTTACAGCTGAGCGCACCTTTGCCTAGAATGTCCAGTAAATGCATAGATGTGTATACTTGTTCATTTATTCAGACATCTAGTTGACTTTATATCAACTGTATGTTTTTTTTCTCCTTTTCAATCAAAGTCTGAACTACACAACACAAATTTGTGGAAGTGTATCATGTGTCCTCATGGACTATTACAGGTCTTGATTTTGGAGTCATCACAGTAAAATGGGTTGTGTACAAATGGAGAAAATGTAAAAATATTACTATTCTCCCCAGGAGTGGTCGACCAACAAAGATCACTTCAAAAGCAAGATGCATAATAGTCTGAGAGGACACAAATGAACTTAGAGAAACTTTTAAGCAACTAATGGTGTCTCTTACATTGGCTAATGTTTATGTTCATGATTCCACCATCAGAACAGTGAATAATCTTGGTGTGCATAGCAGAGTTGCAAGAAGAAAGTCACCACTCTCCAAACAAACATTGCTGCTTGTCCGAAGTTTGTTAAAGATTACGTGGATAAGCCAGAATTCTATTGGAAAATGTCTTGTGGACAGACTAGAACAAAATAGAACTTTTTGCTTTAAAGGAGAAGCATTAAGTTTAAGTTTGGAGAAAAGAAAACGCTTTTCCCATCTTTAAAACAAGGTGGTAGTAGCATGGTTTGGGCCTGTTTAGCTGCATCTGTGCCAGGACAGCTTGCCATCATTGATGGAATAAGGAAGTCTAAATTATAGCAGCAAAAATATCAGGACATCTATCCATGAACTGAATCTCAAGTGAAAATGGGTCATGCAACAGGAGAATGAATCAGGGTGGGAATGAATCATGGTGGCGCTCTGCTCAGCTGTGGCTGCATTAGCTCGCGATGCTTTTCCTACTTTTTCTGTGGTTACTTTTAACCAGGACAGCTCCAACCCCAGCCGTACCAGGATTGATGCTTCCGTCCAAGTTTTATCTACTGTGGAAAAGGCCTCAGTACAAAGTCAACAAACGTACCCAAACCTCTCTTCCCACATATAGTGTTAAACCCTACATTGTTAAACCTGTAAATAGAGGTGGTCAATAAACCACTCATGCTGTCCTCTGATTCTCATTGTTTTATACAAACACAAACAAGAATGCATTCAAATACACCTTTAACACTCCAAAACATTCAAGCACACTTTAAACACTCTAAACCAGTGGTTCTCAACTGGTTTGGCCATGGGACCCACATTTTTACATGGTCATCAAGCCGCGACCCAAATTTTTAGGAACTTTAATTAAGCAAATTTATTTTTTATTTATTTGTTAACATATACACAAGTAGTGTCTCTATTTACTTAACTTAAGCCAGATAGAGAAGAAAAACACCAAGACTTGAATGATGAATAAACAATATTTTGTGGCTGTCATTTAACAAAATTTATCAAATTATAGAAATATCACAAAGTAAAAATAACAAACAAACAGTGTACAAAAAGTACAATTACCATGGTAAATAAACAATGAACTAAACTGCACTGTTAATAAGACATTAACACTGGTCCTGTTGAACAGAACAAACCAGCAAATACTTAACAGTAGAATGGTGAAAATAATCATAACCGTTTTTACATCTAATATGACAGCTATTATAAACATCTATAACAGTATAACAGTATATTATAAACACTTAACAGTAATTTGGGAAACTAATGAGATAACTGAGGATGTGCTTTACTCCTGATAAGAGTTTCAAAGTCTGGGGTGACGGTAGACAGTGCTACCCTAACATCGTGCTCAATGTTCAGCCTGTTCCTTTTCTTTGACTTAAGCTGCACCAAAGAAGAGAAGCCGAGGGACGGATACTCAGAAAGTGCTTCACGGCACCAAAACTGGGAAAGGCTTACCTCACTGAATTTCTTTTTCAGCGTCTTATCACTTGACAGCTCCACCGGTTGATTCTCTTCGGTGCTCGGCAACGTGACGCTTTCCATGTCGATTCCAAAGGGATCGCGTATCCAGGAATCATCTCCATGTTTCTCGGGGAAGTAGTCATTAAACCGGACTTGCAGTTTACTAAGATGTTCCGTGATAGTTTTCTTCAGTACAATTTTTCCCGCGATATCCAACTGTTGTGTTTCATTGCAAGTGTTGGGAAACATGTCTAGTCTGTCTTTATTAACGTGTTTTGTCCACAGTTCAATCTTCTTTTTAAATGCAGCAACTTTGTCACTCTGCTCAAAAATATTGTGCCCTCTCCCTTGCATGGACACGTTTAATGTGTTGAGGTGCTCGAACACATCAGCAAGATAAGCAACTCGTGCGAGCCAGATTTCGTCATTAAATAAATCGGCATAAGGAGAGTTATTTTCTGAAAGGATGCCAGCGATTTCTGTTTTAAGTTCGTAAAACCTTGCCAAAACTTTTCCCCTCGAGAGCCAACGAATTTCGGAGTGGTACAACAGCTGACCGCGGTGAAGTTAGCTTGATATTCAGACATCAGACAGACATTCGGAAGCGGTAGTTTAGGGACCGTCGACAAATTTCTGTACGACTGAAAAAAAAACAATATTTCTTCAATAGCTTCTAGGTCATGTGACCCTGTGACCCCAAAGTAGTACCAAAATAATCTACTTGGACACCTCCACAGGATACACCTCTTTGTATACCAAAAAATCTCTTCTTTTATTTTTATTTTAATTTTAATTAAAAAAAAAAAACACTTTCTTCAATAGCTTCTAGGTCATGTGACCCTGTGACCCCAAACTAGTACCAAAATAATCTACTTGGACACCTCCACAGGGTACACCTCTTTGTATCCCAAAAAATCTCTTCTTTTATTTTTAATTTACTTTTTATTAAAAAAACTACTATTTCTTCAATAGCTTCTAGGTCATGTGACCCTGTGACCCCAAACTAGTACCAAAATAATCTAATTGGATACCTCCACAAGGTACACCTCTTTGTATCCCAAAAAATCTTTTTTTATTTTTATTTTAATTTGTATTAAAAAAACCCTACTATTTCTTCAATAGCTTCTAGGTCATGTGACCCTGTGACCCAAATCTAGTACTAAAATAATCTACTTGGACACCTCCACAAGGTACACCTCTTCTTATCCCAAAAAATGTCTTCATTGATTTTTATTCATTTGTTCATTTTCTTCATTTGTTTAACTCCTCTCTTCTTTAAATAAACAAGTCATTTCTTATCACAATTACACACCGTTTTTTATTGTTATTACACAATAATCTTCTTAGACACACAAGCAGTATTTCCATATTTTTTTTCTGGCTGTTTGAAGCTGCAAAGTGTCCATTCCCACACACTGTGCATGCATCCATCCATCACATGCATCACAATGGACCTGTTGAGATAATTTGATATATTATATATATGTATGTGTGTATATGTATATACATACACACACACACATATATAGTATCCCACAAAAGTGAGTACACCCCTCACATTTTTGTAAATATTTTTATTATCTTTTCATGTGACAACACTGAAGAAATGACACTCTGCTACAATGTAAAATAGTGAGTGTACAGCCTGTATAACAATGTAAATTTACTGTCCCCTCAAAATAACTCAACACACAGCCATTAATGTCTAAACCAGGGGTATCCAATCTTATCTGCAAAGGGCCGGTGTGGGTGCAGGTTTTCATTCCAACTGAGCAGAAGCCACACCGGGGTCTACTGAAAGCCAAGATCAGTTGATTAGCCAGTTGGAATCAGGTGTAGCTTGTGCTTGGTTCGACTGAAAACCTGTACCCACACCGGCCCTTTCTGGATAACATTGGACACCCCTGGTCTAAACCGTTGGCAACAAAAGTGAGTACACCACTATGTGCAAATGTCCAAATTGGGCCCAATTAGCCATTTACCCTCCCTGGTGTCATGTGACTCATTAGTGTTACAAGGTCTCAGGTGTGAATGGGGAGCAGGTGTGTTAAATTTGGTGTTATCGCACTCACACTCTCTCATACTGGTCACTGGAAGTTCAACATGGCACCTCATGGCAAAGAACTCTCTGAGGATCTGAAAAAAAGAACTGTTGCTCTACATAAAGATGGCCTAGGCTATAAGAAGATAGAAGACCCTGAAACTGAGCTGCAGCACGGTGGGCAAGACCATACAGCGGTTTTACAGGACAGGTTCCACTCAGAACAGGCCTCGCCATGGCCAACCAAAGAAGTTGAGTGTACGTGCTCAGTGTCATATCCAGAGGTCGTCTTTGGAAAATAGACATATGAGTGCTGCCAGCATTGCTGCAGAGGTTGAAGGGGTGGGGGGTCAGCCGGTCAGTGCTCAGACTATACGCCGCACACTGCATCAAATGCATGGCTGTCATCCCAGAAGGAAGCCTCTACTAAAGATGATGCACAAGAAAACCTGCATACAATTTGCTGAAGACAAGCAGACTAAGGACATAACGACCCAAAACACACCTCCAAGACGACCACTGCCTTGCTAAAGAAGCTGAGGGTAAAGGTGATGGACTGTCCAAGCATGTCTCCAGACCTAAACCCTATTGAGCATCTGTGGGGCATCCTCAAATGGAAGGTGGGGGAGCGCAAGGTCTCTAACATCCACCAGCTCTGTGATGTCATCATGGAGGAGTGAAAGAGGACTCCAGTGGCAGCCTGTGAAGCTCTGGTGAACTCCATGCCCAAGAGGGATAAGGCAGTGCTGGAAAATAATGGTGGCCACACAAAATATTGACACTTCGGGCCCAATTTGGACATTTCCACTTAGGAGTGTAGTCACTTTTGTTTAGACATTAATGGCTGTGTGTTGAGTTCTTTTGAGGGGAGAGCAAATTTACACTGTTATACAGGCTGTACACTAACTACTTTACACTGTAGCAGAGTGTCATTTCTTTCTAGATGCATACACAGTGTGTGGGAATGGACACTTTGCAGCTTCAAACAGCCAGAAAAAAAATATGGAAATACTGCTTGTGTGTTTAAGAAGACTATTGTGTAATAACAATAAAAAACGGTGTGTAATCGTGATAAGAAATGACTTGTTTATTTAAAGAAGAGAGGAGTTAAACAAATGAAGAAAATAAACAAATGAATAAAAATCAATGAAGACATTTTTTGGGATAAGAAGAGGTGTACCTTGTGGAGGTGTCCAAGTAGATTATTTTAGTACTAGATTTGGGTCACAGGGTCACATGACCTAGAAGCTATTGAAGAAATAGTGTTTTTTTTTTTTTATTAAAATAAAAAATAAAAAGAGATTTTTTGGGATACAAAGAGGTGTACCCTGTGGAGGTGTCCAATTAGATTATTTTGGTACTACTTTGGGGTCACAGGGTCACATGACCTAGAAGCTATTGAAGAAATGTTTTGTTTTGTTTTTTCAGTCGTACAGAAATTTGTCGACGGTCCCTAAACTACCGCTTCCGAATGTCTGTCTAATGTCTGAATATCAAGCTAACTTCACCGCGGTCAACAGCTGTACGTGTTCAGAGCCCAGGTCTTTGCACAGATTTTTAAAACACGGGGAGGTCTTAGCACTTCGTTTAATGTGGTTCACTACTTTGACGACTTCTTTTAATGTCTCATCAAGCACTGGCACCATATTCTTTGCTGCTAATGCCTCTTGATGCAAAAAGCAATGATTCCAGGTTGCATTTGATGCCCTCTCAAGAATTCTCTTCAACACCCCTGAGTGTTTTCCTGTCATAGAGGCAGCGCCGTCAGTTCTGATTCCCACAGTTTTCCCAGCTCAGGCCCAATGAGCCCAAATACAAATCCACAGTACTGAAAATATCCTCTGCCGTTGTAGTGGTGTGGAGATCTCTGCTGCAGAGAAATTGCTCCTCCAAATCCCCCTCCCATACATATCTCACATAAACAAGTAAAGTTGCATGATTTGCAATGTCCGTGGATTCATCCATCTGCAAAGCGTAATAAGCACTTTCCTGTATGCGAGCTGTAGTTTGTTGTTTTACGTCATCAGACATTTCTTCAATGCGCCGACAAATGGTATCATTTGACAATGGTATGGTTTTCAGCTTATCTGCTGCAGATTGATCCAACACCACTCTGACCATGTCCATGGCCGCAGGTAAGAGAAACTGGTATTGTGTGGGCTTTCTTGGCCTTTGCTACACGGTGAGCTACACAGTAAGATGCGCGGAGTGCCTGTACTTGTTTTGAACACGAAGATGTTAGGCACTTTTGTAATGCCCTCAGCTCCTGGAGTCGCCTTTGAAAATACTCCACAGGTTTGTCTTTGCATCCGGGATGTTTGGTTTCTAAATGTTGTTTTAATTTAGATGGCTTCATGCTTTCTTGTGAGAGCACCTCATTACATATGGCACACTGAGGTTTCAAGCCCTTTTTGTTGTCAATATATGTAAATCCATATTTTACATATTCGGGGTCATACTTGCGCTTCGACATATTTGTAATAATTAAATGAAATTTCACGTCAAACGGTACGGTTGTCGCGCGCGCATTTCAAAGTAAAAGTACTGTATAAGCAAAATATGTTAAAAAAATTTTTTTTTTTTTTTGCATCTCCACTCTAATTCATCCCAAAGGTGTTCTATCAGGTTGCGGTCAGGGCTCTGTGTAGGCCAGTAAAGTTCCTCCACACCAAACTCATTCATCCATGTCTTTATGGACCTTGCTTTGTGCACTGGTGTGCAGTCATGTTAGAGCAGAAAGGGCCATCCCCAAACTGTTCAAACAAAGTTAGGAGCATGATATTTGTCCAAAATGTTTTGGTATGCTGAAGTATTAAAAGTTTTTTTCACTGAAACTAAGGGGCCAGGGCCAAGCCCAACTCCTAAAAAACAACCCCACACCATAATCCCCCCTCCACCAAACTGCAGTCAGAGAAGTACTGTTTTCCTTGCAACTGCTGAACCCGCTGAACACTCGTCTATCCAATTGCCAGACAGAGAAGTGTGATTCGTCACTCTAGAGAACACGTCTCTGATGCTCTAGAGTCCAGTGGTGTGCTTTACACCACTTGGTGATGTAAAGCTTGGATGCAGCTCCTCAGCCATGAAAACCCATTTCATGAAGCTCTCTACACACTGTTCTTGAGTTAATCTGAAGGCCACATGAAGTTTGGAGGTCTGTAGCTATTGACTGCAGAAAGTTGCAGATTTCTGCGCACTGTGTGCTCTGTGATTTTATGTGGCCTCGTGGATGAGTTGCTGTTGTTCCCAATTGCTTCTACTTTGTTATAATACCACTAACAGTTGACTGTGGAATATTCACGTATGGACTTATTGCACAGGTGGCAACCTATCATGGTACCACACTTGAATTCACTGAGCTCCTGAGAGTGACTCATCTTTTCACAAACACTATTACTATTATGCAGTGGTTAATTTAAGTCATTGTTAATATGGGTGACTTGTGAGACTTCCAAAGGTGATAGACCATGGGAGCCCATTTAGCAGGAGCACCTGTAACCTTTACAGCCAATCTCTTTGGTGTTTCAATAGCAACAGTCTCCACGATTTTGACTGTTTGAGAGACCGTTGAACACTAGGAAGGGTTGTGTCCAAACAACACAGAACTACTTCAGCAAAAGTTACAGAAGAACTTAATATCCACCTTAAAGGCCCTGTTTCCAGGAAGAGTGAAAGAGTTGCAATTGCTAAACCATTAATCAGACACCAATGCAAAAAATACGAAAAAATATGATCATAAAACCTGGACAGCTGACGACTGGAAACGAGTGATATGGTCTGATGAATCATCATTTACATTATTCCCAGGAGCAGGTTGAGTTTATGTATGGAAAACCCCAAGGAAGTGTACAACTGACTGGTTCTAACATGGGAGTGGATCTATGAAGATTTGGGCAGCCATATCTTGGTATTCTGCTGGCCCCATCATTAGCCTACATGGTTGTGTTACTGCCAGCAAGTATTTGGAAATTCTAAGAGATCAGGTACATGCTATGGCCCAAATGTTTTTTTACACACAATGATGCCATTTTCAAGATGATACACACAGCCAGAACATCTGTCCTGGTCAGCTCAACACCTGATTTGAGTATCACTGAACCAACGTGGGAAATTTTGGAGAGAAGACTGAGAAGTAGGTTCCCTGCTCCAACCTCTCTGAAGCAACTAACATATTCTGCTAGATTAATGGTACAGAAGTCCACTAGAAGGTTTTTAGACATTGTATATATATATATTCCAAGAATGTTGGAAGCTGTATTAAATACAAATAACGGGCCAACACCATATTAATAAAGATATATTACATATTTCATTGTTCACATTATTTTGTCCAACCCCATGTACTGTGCTCAGCATAAATCAGTACACCTCCTTTGAAAAGTAATATTTAATCAATATCTCAATGAACACATGAACAATTTCCAAAATTTTGACAAATCTGTGTTTTATAGAACACTTGTTTAACTCATAACATGAAAGTCATTTAGATTACAAAATTAGTTAATGCAAAATAAATACACCCCACAACAAAAACTACTACATTTAGTATTTTGTATGACCTCCATAAAGTTTCACATACTGAAATAATGAAATTTCCCAGAATTAGAAACTTAAACTTAAGAAAGTAGTTACTAATTATATTAGTAACTACTTTCATAATGTACAGTGTACTTTTTACAGTGTTCACTTTGAACATTGAGCTCATGTAAGTAGAAGAGCGAAGATTCAGAGTTTTCTTCAGTGTGTTGGTGTGTCATTTAATCATACTAATACATTACATACATAATAAAATACTAGTCATTCAAAGAAGTTTATAATTTTATGGAAACATTTATATTAAATTCATACATCAAGTCATTTACAGTTTCAGACTTTATTAATAAAAACACAAACCGGGACACTGAAAGAAACACATTTGTGTCAAAAATAATGCAAGGTAAATGTAAAAATATTACTATTCTCCCCATGAGTGGTCAACCAACAAAGATCACTTCAAAAGCAAGATGCATAATAGTCTGAGAGGACACAAATGAACTTAGAGAAACTTTTAAGCAACTAATGGTGTCTCTTACATTTATGTTTATGTTCATGATTCCACCATCAGGAGAACACTGAATAATCTTGGTGTGCATAGCAGAGTTGCAAGAAGAAAGTCACCACTCTCCAAACAAACATTGCTGCTTGTCCGAAGTTTGCTAAAGATTATGTGGATAAGCCAGAATTCTATTGGAAAATGTCTTGTGGACAGACTAGAACAAAATAGAACTTTTTTGCTTTAAAGGAGAAGCATTAAGTTTAAGTTTGGAGAAAAGAAAACGCTTTTCCCATCTTTAAAACAAGGTGGTAGTAGCATGGTTTGGGCCTGTTTAGCTGCATCTATGCCAGGACAGCTTGCCATCATTGATGGAATAAGGAACTCTAAATTATAGCAGCAAAAATATCAGGACATCTATCCATGAACTGAATCTCAAGTGAAAATGGGTCATGCAACAAGAGAACACCGAGCACATGTCATTCTAACATAGAATGGCTAAGGAAGAAAAAAATGAATATTTTGGAATGGCAAAGTCAAAATCTGGTCCTTAATGCAATAGAAATGTTGTGGAAAAACCTGAAGCAAGCAGATCATGTGAGGAAACCCACCAACATTCCAGAATTTAAACTAATCTTTACTGAAGAATAGGCTAAAATCCCTCCAAGCCATTGAATCAACAGTTTTGAAACAATTACTTGCAGTTATTGTTGTACAAGGAGGTCACACCAGATACTGAAAGAATCACATACTTTTGCCACTCATAGATCTGTAATACCGGATAATTCTTTCTTAATAAATAAATGACGAAGAATAAAATTGTCTCATTTGTTTTATGCATCAGATTTTCACAAAAGCTCATATATGTTCACATATATAATTTCTTGAAATACAAGGCAAAATATAAAATATCCATATAGACCCAACAAAAAAGAGGGGAAAAGGCGAGAAAAATATCAAAAGGAGCACTTGAATCCCTGATTTAATCAACTGACTGAATAAGTAAAAGCCATAGCCACAGGATGTCAATCATTAAAATGTACCTCTAAGCAGTGTCTGGCACTATTAATCCCTGCAGAGCCTTTAAGGTTCAGATAGGCTTATAACTTCTTTGGTTGATTTGAATGGAAAAACCTACAAGTTGAGCAGGATAGATTTGGGTCTCGCATCACATGCTATTTTGTTAGGCCCAGGATTTTCTGCAATTCTCTTGCCAGATGCTTACAAACCAGAAATAAATATCCTTGCATCTTGAATAGCTAGTAATAATGCTGCACCAGCTGGGAGCTTAGAGTAGCCATTTTCTGAGATGTTTTCTATTTGTAGATAAGCTCCTGGCTTTTGCAAAGCCACTCCATGAAGATGGGAGAAGAGCAGTGCCAAGTCCTTTGGAAGAGTATAATGAGAGGCCAAACTTAACATGGTGGGGATGTCTGACTTCTCTGAATACTCAAAAATAGCAGTTATGTATTTGGAGAGGTCCTGGCCGAGAGATCTGGCACGAAATATCTCTTCTCCAATCATGGCTATAATAGCTAGGGAAGTATTTGCCCTTTCGTCCACTTCTCTCTGGTTATGCTGTCTCTGGTTGAGACCCTTGGAGCAGATGATGAGCACAAAGTCGCTCTCCTTTATCTTCCTGCAATACCACCCAAAATCTCCTTCCTCTGTCAAACTTAAGGCATCCCACAGATCTAAATGTACCTGACAAATAATTTACCATCATGCAAACATACATACACCATATGTAAAACAAACAGTAATCATGTATTCTAATACTTCTTTATGTTACAAATGTTAAAGTTACGGTTTTACCTCAGTAGCCATGTGCATTTGCACAAACGTTGCCAATTGTAAGACAACCCTTACATGGGCAGAACCATCACTGCTTGAGTAGCAAATCAGGAGTCGAGGGGGACTGGTCCTCTTGGCTACTGGTATGAACTGATGCTCTGTATATTCATCATAATATTCTTCAGTTATGTCTAAGAAAAAAATATTGAGTAGGTAAGATTTATTTTTAGGCATTATGCACAATAAATATCAGTAATTGTATAGACATAGACTTCTAAATAAAGAATTTAATTACATTTAAGGAAACAACAAAAAACACTATTTGGTCACCTGATGTTTTCTCAGATTTTGCTGCCTTTTTCTTTTGTTTTTTCTGCCAGTGAATGGTAAAGATGACTGCTAAGAAGGCTGCTAGTAGAATACCCACAGAGAAAAGTATTGCTAATGAGACACTTGCCTTGTGCAAGGGTGAAGGCTCTGGGGAGTAAAAGGCAGGAAACATTATGGAATTCAGTATCTTTCTGCATTACAGTCTATACATTACAGTCTCTTACAGTGTACTGGAACATGGGCAAATTGCAACTGCTAGTTGATAGATAGCAACAACATAGTGACTCACTACTTCTTTGGGGACAATTGTACAATTAATCAATCATGTGGCAGTAGCACAATCATGCAGAATTTCAAAGTAAGAGCTTCGATTAATATTCACATCAAACATCCGAATGGGGAAATGTGAGCACAGTGACCAAGGCATGGTTGTTGGTGCCAGGCAGATTGGTTTGATTGTTTCAGAAACTGCTGGAAACAAATTAAAAATAAATAAATAAAATAATAATAATAAAAAAACATGCCCAGTGAACTGAAGTTCAGAAATTTATCGTTGATTAGAAAGGTAAGTGTGACCAGGCTGGTTTGTGTTGACAAAAACAGAATTTTCCCTAATTTTCAGCTGTCTAGTTTGAACACTATTAAATTGGTCAATGTGTGTCTGAACAGAGAAAAGGTACCTTTTACATTGTGCTGTACTTGAACAAAGAAATGCTTCCTTACAGCATCCACAATATCTGCTGCAATCTAAACAAAAAATTAAATTAAGATAAAACACAGAACTATTATACAATTAAAGTAATGAAGAAAAAAGTATAGGCAACATTGGACTTGGAATATTCCTCTAGAAAGGATATTTTTTTTATTGCCAGTGTTACAGCAGAATTCTAATATATTGTAATGCATGCTAGGCTTATATATCTGACCTACGTATATCCAACCAGTGAGGAAAAAATTTAAACAGTTCCTTAAAAATGAAATACTACAAGTGTCAAGTGTTTGACTTTCATTGATTTTGCTTATGACTCACCTCACAGGTATAGTTGATTTCTGTGTGGAGATTCAGCAAACGGTATGTATGATGAGTGCTGTTTATACTCAAGTCCTAAGAGGTGAACCAAAACATAGGAGTATATACAGTATCTCACAGAAGTGAGTACACCCCTCACATTTTTGTAAATATTTTATTATATCTTTTCATGTAACAACACTGACACTCTGCAACAATGTAAAGTAGTTAGTGTACAGCCTGTATAACAGTGTAAATTTGCTGTCCCCTCAAAATAACTCAACACACAGCCATTAATGTCTAAACTGTTGGCAATAAAAGTGAGTACACCCCTAAGTGGAAATGTCCAAATTGGGCCCAAAGTGTCAATATTTTGTGTGGCCACCATTATTTTCCAGCACTGCTTTAACCCTCTTGGGCATGGAGTTCACCAGAGCTTCACAGGTTGCCACTGGAGTCCTCTTCCACTCCTCCATGATGACATCACAGAGCTGGTGGATGTTAGAGACCTTGCGCTCCCCCACCTTCCGTTTGAGGATGCCCCACAGATGCTCAATAGGGTTTAGGTCTGGAGACATGTCCATCACCTTTACCCTCAGCTTCTTTAGCAAGGCAGTGGTCGTCTTGGAGGTGTGTTTGGGGTCATGTTGGAATACTGCCCTGCGGCCCAGTCTCCGAAGAGAGGGGATCATGCTCTGCTTCAGCATGTCACAGTACATGTTGGCATTCATGGCTCCCTCAAATGAACTTTAGCTCCCCAGTGCCAGCAGCACTCATGCAGGCCCAGTCCATGACACTCCCACCACCATGCTTGACTGTAACGAGTCACATGACAACGGGGAGGGTAAATGGCTAATTGGGCCCAATTTGGACATTTCCACTTAGGGGTGTACTCACTTTTGTTGCTAACGGTTTAGACATTAATGGCTGTGTTGAGTTATTTTGAGGGGACAGCAAATTTACACTGTTATACAGGCTGTACACTCACTATTTTACAGTGTAGCAGAGTGGCATTTCTTCAGTGTTGTCACATGAAAAGATATAATAAAATATTTACAAAAATGTGAGGGGTGTACTCACTTTATTTACTGTATTTATTTACAATTAGAATAGTGAAAAGATTTGATAATAAAGCCAGGCATTTTAAAGAGTCTACTGACAGTAGGTTCATTTAAATATAGTAAAACAATTTTGTATTGTCTTGCTTTTTTTGCATTTAGTTACAAAATAAATAAGGTTATATTTGTTTAGCATTTTTGTGGCTTTCATTAAGAATGAATGACAAGATATGGCATTGAAATAATTACTGGTTGAATAAGTTCAAAGCTGCGTGAGCCCCCTCCATAGCATGATGAAAAATAGCGATAGATCCCCAACTTCTTAGGTGCCAAGTTAAAAGTCACAACAATATCCTTGTTGTCCTGGTGAACCTCAATATATCTGGGATACCAGTCTTTAAAGAAAGACAGGAAATACAAAATTCTACATTAATTATGCACTAGACTTCTCTAAATCTTTAACAAAACATGTTCAATAATAAACAAATAGCACTGACTTATCAAAAATGTAAAATATTTAGAAGCATTAACAAATCATATACTTAATTACCTGTTTTGCAGTGCTCCAAGCCATTTTTCTCAGGACATGCTGTAGAAAAACTCTTATTTACATATTTATTGTAACCAGTTTTAACTCTCTCTCTCTCTCTCATATATATACATATATATATATACACACACACACATATATATATATACACACACACATATATATATATACATATATATGTATATATATATATGTATATATATATATGTGTATATGTATATATATATATGTGTGTGTGTGTGTGTGTGTGTCAAATATCAATAAATTGAATAAATAATATTACTTTTGAATAAACAATATTAATTTTAATATATAAACTTCAATATTGAAGAGATGGTGTTTAAACAGATGGTAGATAGCTAGGTGCAAGAACCCATACAGCGTGTGAAGAACAATTTGCTATGATAAAATTTGTCCCAGATCTCAGGAACTGGCAGGGCCATCACAGTCACAGCATACTGGGTACCCAGGGAGAGATCTGTGAAAGGATCTGAGTAATACACCTGCAAAATACATATAAACAGTAGTTTTTCTTTTAATTCGTTATCAAGGATGCATCTGAAAGCTTTATTGTTATAAACTATTGCTAGACAAATTCATTTCATTAGTTTATTTGGTCTGTGATATGCAGATATTGCTGTACCCTTTGAGCATGCACAGCAGAAAGTGACATATTGTTTTGAAGAAGGAAGAGCTGACATGTGGTCCGAGTGCCTCCTAAAGGCTGGAGGGAAACTAGGAAACCACGCAAAAAAGAAATACCTGCAGCAAATTGACAAAAAAGCTCAAGAAAATTAAAATTGTTTGAAAAATGCTAGATTTGTACTATATAATTGTTAACAGCATGAACAGAAACGTTTAATGTAGACAAACAATTAAACAGTGCCACTTTAAAGATAGGGTGCCGTTTACTTATTACCATATTGGCTAGGCCTCCAAGACACAACAACAGTCTCATATTTAGGGTTTGGACTTGCCACAAATTCAACAGTGACATTCTTCGGGGCATGCACATAGTGCTGGCATACCTCAGGACTCTGCAGACCTAAAAAAGAATGACACAGCCATGGCATACAACCTGGCCCAAAGCACAGTGTAAGCACTACAGGAAAATATGCAAAGGACTATCTGTATATTTAATATCATGTTAAGGAACAATGTTCCATGAGCTTTTCACTGCCTCACCGCATACTGGATGTTATGCAGTGAAGCAATGGAATGCTCATGGAACATGATATACAGGCTGCATATACTGATACAAGCTGCACCTACAGCCAGCTACAATATTCAATATTTTTGCATTTACATAACAATTCTTCCAGAACACTTTTGAAATTTTTGTACTTTTCCATGTCTGGAATTATGTGCCTCTATATTTCAGACATATCCGGGCTTTCCATGCCTTTATAAGAAATATGGGTTCAAACTGCTTTCCCTTCACCTTCATTAAACATTTGAAGCAAAGCACTAGGTGCCCTATTCTATTACATCCCTTTAACACCTTTTTTGTATCATCGCCATTCTTGGCCTGTCCATAACCCCAGCCAGGATTAGTAATTTCAAGTTATCTTTCTACTATATCAAAGGAAAAATTAGACTCCTTTGTTTCTAATATCCTTATGCCTGTGCTGCATAATATAAATCTCACATCTTGCTGCCCCAAGTTTCTCCTTACAGAATAATGTTGGCCATGAAACATTTCATAAAGTGTGTTTCAGGTATGTCCAAACTACCTGCAAAGAGACCAGCAGAAGTGAATCCAAGTGTAGTTTCAACATCATCTTTACTAATTCTGCAATACTCGCATCCTGGTGATCCCTGATCAAAGTAATAAAAATGTGACAAATGTGAGTCTTAAAAAATACAAGTCTGTTAAAAGTAGGCTATTAATTTACAGCTGCAAGTGGTCTCAAAGAACAAAAGAGAACTTTAGAAAATTCATACAAGATGAACATTATTAGTGCAAACCTACAAAACCATAAATCACCCATTAAGCGCGCCGCCATCATGTTCTAGAGGAGGTCCCCAATTCTCCATATACAAGAAACACGCAGCTATCACTTAACAAATTGTTGTGACGATTACAGATGCACAAAATCTGGAGAAAAATATCTAAAATTAAATAAGTAACAAAATTTTAATTCGATAGATGCTGCTCTATTAAGTGCTAAGAAATGCACATGAAAACAAATTACCAAATTATTTTAAACTTACCTGGCAAACACACTGCAGTGTACAGTTTTGAGGTCTGAAAGATGTCTGTAATCCCTCGCCTATCACAAGCACAATAATCGACAACAACAGAGACAGTCTGTCTTGCCACATTCTATCCTGTGTTCCCCTTAATTTTCTTGGTCTTTTAGGACAGAACTTGTTTCAAAATCAGAAAAAGACTGAATAAGACACGTTTGAGAAGTACACAAACATGGCAGTACAAAAAAAACGAAAGAGAAAGAATGTCATTGAGAGTTCTTTCAGAACACAACAACAGGGGTTGGAGGAGTGGTAGCCTCAGGCAAAAGGCATTTACGCACAAATGGCAGTCCAGGTACTTCTTGTTATACAAGCAAGACTTGTTGAACATTTGCTCTGTTGTTTAGCTAAATATACACTCGTGCTGGCCTGGAACACAAATCTACAAACATAGCAAATGGCTTTACTGAAACATAAGACAACTTTATTTGTTATTTATTGACGGGATGTTATATGTGAAAATACATCATATAGTTAAAGCAACACACAACATTACAATAAACTGCCTGGCACATTAATACATCTTACAATAGAGTAAAATTACATTGATATTCTGTGTCCAATAAAACAGAATTCACCAGAATGTACATAGAATTACCAGACAATTACCAGAATGTACGTAGTTTACTAGAAGACTAACCTGACAAAATGTGAGCTGAAAAATGATCCAAATATCCCAAAAAGCAAATCTCTTTTTAATTATTTATGACACTGCATTAATGTATAAAGGATATTTCTAAACCTTACTCCCATATTAAGAACTATTTGTCATAAAAGTTGTATTTATCTGCTGTGTACTGAGGCAGTGAAGATTAATTTGCCTATACAGAGGGACATTTGTTAAGTATTAGGATGTAGGACACATTTTTAAAAGAGCAAAAGAAATCTTTTACATGTTGATATCCTCTTAAAAAGGAAAGCAATACAGTCATATTTTATGACTGAATCCCACATGGATGCAAAGAGCCACCTCATCGAATCTATAAACAAAAGGGGGGGGGCATTATATATTATTTTATATATATATATATATATATATATATATATATATATATATATATATATATATATATATATATATATATATATATATATATATATATATATATATAAATATTCATGCATCTGTGTCTCTCTCTCTCTCTCGCTCAATATTATATATATATATTTATATATATAAAATGTGTGTTTTGGAGTAAAGTTTAATGAAACATAAATTAAACATATCACATGACATGTAGTGCTAGTAATTTGTAGTGCAAATACGGTGAACAACACTGACTACACAGTGACTACACACTATACAATGTACAAGGTCATAAAAATGTTAATGATGTTATCCCAGTTGGAACAACATATTTCTGCCATGGAAAAGAGAAGCATATGCATTTTAAATTAATACATACTTTCAATACCTGCAAGAAGCATAAAACTTGTGCTTACCGTGTATTTGTCCCATTTTTTTTCAGGATCATAAGGCTCCCATCGGCTAGCAGGAAATATGTGTTTGTTTTTTTCATACCAGCTCCTCAGAACCACCTTTCCTGCATGAGACTAAACACACACACGCATAGATTGTGTCAATTGTTCTTTCCAAATGAAGAATGTTTTTTAGAATTTTTTAGAATAGACATTGTATTTACCTCATCTTTCTCAACCGTAGCATCATTTACCAATCGGATATCATCATGAACATCAAAACTGAAAAGAGGTCCTGGGTTAAGACACAAAAATGTTTTTTTTCTTAGCATTAGAATGTGGTAAAGTTTAATGTGTTTAACATATACAGCTCTGGAAAAAAAGAGACCACTGCAAGATAATCAGTTTCTTATGTTTTTTCTTACAGGTGCATGTATTGGTAACAGTTTTGTTTCATTTTTTGTTTCATTTTTTGTGAAAACTGACAATATTTCTCCTAAATTCAACATATAACTATTGTTATTTAGAGTGTATATTTAAAGGAAATGGCAACACATCAAAATGACCCAAGATCACGCAGTATTTGCAGAGCTTTAACAACTTATATAAAACAAAATGCAAATAATTTGTAAACAAATTGTGTTAATGCTTTGGCTAAATAACATTAAGAAATCAGTATTTGGTGGAATAACCCCGATTTGCATGCGTTTTGGCTCCATGCTCTCCACCAGTTTTTCCACATTGCTGTTGGGGAACTTTATACCACTCTTTTTGCAAAAAAGCAAACAGCTCAGCTTTGTTTGATGGTTTGAGACCATCCATCTTCCTCTTGATGACATTCTAGAGGTTTTCAATAGGGTTCAAATCTGGAGATTGGGCAGTGGTCTCATTTTTTTCCAGAGCTGTATGTAGACAAATGTATGTGTGTATGTATGTGAATGTATCTATGTATGTATGTGAATGTAACCACCTTTCCTGCATGAGACTAAACATGCACACGCAATGTATGTGTATGTATGAATTTCAACTTTCATCTTTCATTTCCTGTACACCATTCATCTTGTATGAATTTTTAGGTGAGCAGACATATAAATTATATATATATACATATAATATATATATACACACATATTAAAGTCTTGCATTTAATATTTTGGTGCATATCCCATACTGCAGTTAAGTTAGTGACCCACATAGATAACCAAACTGGCTTTGCCAATCTAAAACCTAAATAATTGTCATTCCTGTTCCTACATGTTCTTGTGTGTGAGTGTGTGTGTATATGGCATAAGCCCTGAAGACAAATAGTAATTTTACATTATTTAGAAGACATTTTAGAAGCATGCTTACCACTTTTGCCTCTAGCTTTTGTCACGATGAAGTCATAGAAGCTGTGGTGCTGGGGGAAAAAACAAGCTATTTAATTCAGAACTGAATGCTGATATGGTATGTTATTTCAGTACTTATCACACATCTTGTCTAGACAAATTATATACAATATGTCACCTGTTTATGTGTTGGCTAGGCATCTCAATCAGATTTGCTATTAGTTTGATAACGTTCAACCCTATTTTTTTTTTTATAGTGCCTTTAACAGACATTGTCACAAAGCAGCTGTACAAACAGGAACAAATAAATTCCAGAAATTTTAAATTTACAAACGTAACTCTAATTAGCAAGCCAGATATGGTGGCGGCAAGGCAAAAGTCTAGGACAGGGGTCTTCAACTAAAATTATTGAGGTCCAGTAAATGAACCCTCCTTGCCAGCTGAGGTCTGGATAATTATATACCTTAAAACATGAACTGATGCTTTTTGCCAGACTAAACAAATGATTGTAAACAACATTTTTTATTGGACACAATATAATGGATAAAAGGTAAAATTGTGATTTTATTTTGCTGAACTGGGATTTAACAATCATAATTAATGAACAAAAACCTCTCTGGTTCAAACAAAACAAAAAAACAGAAATCTCATATCACATTTTATCTTTACATGTATTGTCTCTACTTAACTAAACTATCTAATGCTGAACACTGTTCTCTTTTGTGCTTGACATTGCATTGGTAAAAGATCAGCAGCAATACCATGCAGAAAAACAAACAGGCAAAAATAAAGTGCCAGTGTCAGAAAAATGAAACAGTGCAAGAAACCCTTTATCTGTTCATTTGTACTGTTTCTTTTAGTCCATAAAAATTCAATTAAAATAATCAAAATAAATAAAATTGTCTGTTATGCTGCACTGAGTTGAACTTGCACGTGGAAGCATAAAACATCTTAGTTCTTCTCTGCTGGCCTAAACAGCTGTGCTCTGAATCACTGACTTGCATTTTAATATATTTAATATATTTTTTCATGAATGTGTATTAAATCATTCCCAATAGTCTATTCTCTACATTTCATAGCTTTTCTCTTGGTTGCGCTGCTTCCAGTAGTGTATATTTATGATAAGAGTATTTATCCAATCATATTTCAGCCAGTGGCTGACATCATGTGTTGCCAGGGTGAAACTTTGCCTTAAGGCCTTCAGAATCAATAGTGCAGGCGCCCGTAGCTTAAAATAAGTGCCAATGAAATTGTTACATTAACCAATCAGATTTCGAATTGGCGTCACTGGGGCCATCTAGCACGCATACGATTACGTCAGCAATTTCCCATCCTTTGATTGGATAATTGGAGTAGTCAGAGGCAGCAAGCCGCACATATACATTGTTTCTCTATTAGCTGTATCTCATTTTGGATGCTGCGTCCTCCGGAGATCATCAAGAATGTTTTTATAATGTTTTTATATACATATACACACACACACACATATATATATATATATATATATTACACATACACACACATACATACATACACACACTATATTGCCAAAAGTATTCGCTCACCTGCCTTGACTCGCATATGAACTTAAGTGACACCCCATTCCTAATCCATTTACAGAGCATCAGTAGCAGACATACACTATATTGCAAAAGTATTAACCCCTTCAGTGGATGTATTTTTTCCCTTCAGCAAAAGTATTAACCCCGTCAGCGGATGCTGAGGCGCATAGTGCGAAGAGGTCGCCAACTTTCTGCAGAGTCAATCGCTACAGACCTCCAAACTTCATGTGGCCTTCAGATTAGCTCAAGAACAGTGTGCAGAGAGCTTCATGGAATGGGTTTCCATGGCCGAGCAGCTGCATCCAAGCCATACATCACCAAGTGCAATGCAAAGGGTCGGATGCAGTGGTGTAAAGCACGCCGCCACTGGACTCTAGAGCAGTGGAGACGCGTTCTCTGGAGTGACGAATCGCGCTTCTCCATCTGGCAATCTGATGGACGAGTCTGGGTTTGGCGGTTGCCAGGAGAACGGTACTTGTCTGACTGCATTGTGCCAAGTGTAAAGTTTGGTGGAGGGGGGGATTATGGTGTGGGGTTGTTTTTCAGGAGCTGGGCTTGGCCCCTTAGTTCCAGTGAAAGGAACTCTGAATGCTTCAGCATACCAAGACATTTTGGACAATTCCATGCTCCCAACTTTGTGGGAACAGTTTGGAGCTGGCCCCTTCCTCTTCCAACATGACTGTGCACCAGTGCACAAAGCAAGGTCCATAAAGACATGGATGACAGAGTCTGGTGTGGAGGAACTTGACTGGCCTGCACAGAGTCCTGACCTCAACCCGATAGAACACCTTTGGAATGAATTAGAGCGGAGACTGAGAGCCAGGCCTTCTCGTCCAACATCAGTGTGTGACCTCACAAATGCGCTTCTGGAAGAATGGTCAAAAATTCCCATAAACACACTCCTAAACCTTGTGGACAGCCTTCCCAGAAGAGTTGAAGCTGTTATAGCTGCAAAGGGTGGACCGACGTCATATTGAACCCTATGGATTAGGAATGGGATGTCACTTAAGTTCATATGCGAGTCAAGGCAGGTAAGCGAATACTTTTGGCAATATAGTGTATCTCAATATCAACTGTTCAAAGGACATTATTGTGTATTTCGGCCGCCTCCAGCATTGTTTTACAATGTAGAAAGAAATAAACATCAGGAAAGACCATGGAATTAGACGATGTGTCTAAACTTTTGACTGGTAGTATATATATAATATATATATATATACACTATATTGCCAAAAGTATTCGCTCACCCATCCAAATAATCAGAATCAGGTGTTCCAATCACTTCCATGGCCACAGGTGTATAAAATCAAGCACCTAGGCATGCAGACTGTTTTTACAAACATTTGTGAAAGAATGGGTCGCTCTCAGGAGCTCAGTGAATTCCAGCGTGGAACTGTGATAGGATGCCACCTGTGCAACAAATCCAGTCATGAAATTTCCTCAATCCTAAATATTCCACAGTCAACTGTCAGCTGTATTATAAGAACGTGGAAGTGTTTGGGAACGACAGCAACTCAGCCACGAAGTGGTAGGCCACGTAAACTGACGGAGCGGGGTCAGCGGATGCTGAGGTGCATAGTGCGAAGAGGTTGCCAACTTTCTGCAGAGTCAATCGCTACAGACCTCCAAACTTCATGTGGCCTTCAGATTAGCTCAAGAACAGTGCGCAGAGAGCTTCATGGAATGGGTTTCCATGGCCGAGCAGCTGCATCCAAGCCATACATCACCAAGTGCAATGCAAAGCGTCGGATGCAGTGGTGTAAAGCACGCCGCCACTGGACTCTAGAGCAGTGGAGACGCGTTCTCTGGAGTGACGGATCGCGCTTCTCCATCTGGCAATCTGATGGACGAGTCTGGGTTTGGCGGTTGCCAGGAGAACGGTACTTGTCTGACTGCATTGTGCCAAGTGTACAGTTTGGTGGAGGGGGGATTATGGTGTGGGGTTGTTTTTCAGGAGCTGGACTTGGCCCCTTAGTTCCAGTGAAAGGAACTCTGAATGCTTCAGCATACCAAGACATTTTGGACAATTCCATGCTCCCAACTTTGTGGGAACAGTTTGGAGCTGGCCCCTTCCTCTTCCAACATGACTGTGCACCAGTGCACAAAGCAAGGTCCATAAAGACATGGATGACAGAGTCTGGTGTGGATGAACTTGACTGGCCTGCACAGAGTCCTGACCTCAACCCGATAGAACACCTTTGGGATGAATTAGAGCGGAGACTGAGAGCCAGGCCTTCTCGTCCAACATCAGTGTGTGACCTCACAAATGCGCTTCTGGAAGAATGGTCAAAAATTCCCATAAACACACTCCTAAACCTTGTGGACAGCCTTCCCAGAAGAGTTGAAGCTGTTATAGCTGCAAAGGGTGGACCGACGTCATATTGAACCCTATGGATTAGGAATGGGATGTCACTTAAGTTCATATGCGAGTCAAGGCAGGTGAGCGAATACTTTTGGCAATATAGTGTATATATATATATATATATATATATATATATATATATATATATATATATATATATATATATATATATATCTGGGGAAAAAAAGAGACCAGTGAAAAATAATCAGAGTGTCTTATTCTTATTGGTGCATGTATTGGAAAAATGAACAGTTTTGTTCCATTTTTTGTGAACTGCTGACAATATTTAAAGGAAATGACAACACATCAAAATAACCCCAGGTCATGCAGTATTTGCAGAGCTTTAATAACTCAAATAAAACAAAATGCAAATAATTTGTAAACAAATTGTGTTAATGCTTTGGCTAAATAACATTAAGAAATCAGTATTTGGTGTATGCGTTTTGGCATTGGCGTTTGGGCAGTGGTCTCTTTTTTTTTCTAGAGCTGTGTGTGTGTGTGTGTGTGTGTGTATGTGTGTGTATATATAGATATATATATATATATATATATATATATATATATATATATATATATATATATATATATATATATATATATATATATATATATATATGCACATCATGCATCGTACTGTAAACAACCAAACAATTACCAGCCTTTTCTATTCTCTATAATTAATTAATTATAATATAATTAAGTTAGAAAAGTATATAACATTTGTAAGAAATTTGTAAGGATGCCTTACTAGTTGATTTTATAGATTTTGTAATTAGAGTAATTTCTTACATGAGGGATGATTAAATCCTCCTTAATATACATGAGCTGCTCCACTCCAGCAGACCTGTGGAGAACAAATACCAGATTCACAAAAAATTTAATCAGAATGTAAATACATAGTAGTGTTAAATTTACACATACTACATACATTTTTGTTCATACGTATAGGAAAAAAGATGTATATAAAAAACTGATAATGACCAACATTAGTATTTGCAATGTTGCTGGCAATTATAGCTTAGAGTTTAGGGTAAGAAGGGTCATTACTACATAGTGTCCAAAAATATTTTCTCTAGCATTTTTTAAAATTATGCTTGAGATTTTGTCATCATATGTATACAATGTACAAAGTACAATGCCAAAGGAGACTGTGTATGTATGTTTCAAGTGAATTATATATTACTGTAAAGGCAATTATAAAGTTTTCAAAAACTTTATTATAAAGTTTAAATAAATAAATAAGTTAAGTAATAAAATAATATTTTATTATTATTATATAATAGTATATAATTATATACTATTATAATATAATTATTATATAATATTATATAATAGTAATACAAATTTACTATTTTTCTCCAAATCTGGAGAAAACAGAACTGTCACACAAAGAACTAATGATTACTTCAAATTAATACAATAGCAATCTTAGACTAATGTAAATATATAACCTAAAACCAAATGAATACATTGATGTATCATGTATTAAAAAAAATGACATTGTAAAAGCAGAAATACACTGGAAAACACAGTCCATCCTAGGCTAGGCATGCTTAGAAGCTTTCGAAAGCAAGCAATATTTTTAGCCTGAATTGTTTAACTTCTTTTTCAGTTAGCAACACTCAAATGTTCTTGCCTCAACTCGCTGAAGTCTTTTCTCAAAACCTCCAGGGCTCTTTGAAGAAACTGCTGAATAGTATTACCCTTCTTCATCTAGAGGGGGTATGAAGATACAAACACAGATGAATGTGAAAAAAAAACAGCACAAGTATTTTCCAATATACATGTAAGCTCATACATAACTACAAATGTATATAAATGTTCTATTGTATTTTATGTTTTAATTTATTAAAAATGTAATACATAATTCCAACATAGTCACCTCCAAAAATACTGGAACGGAAAAGCCATTTTTGCTAAACATTCAGCTTTGGTTTGAGATCAATAGATGAATATGCCTTTGTTGTTAAACTGGATAAATCAATGGTAATACAATGGTAACAATGATCATTTTGCTGTTATTATGCTGTCATTGTGGTACCTTGACTGTTTTCCGGTGTCCAGATCCATCCCAATAACTGAAAGTGATTTCAATTTCTTCACCTGAGTTGGAAAAAAAGGTCATCTTTAAAATACATTTGGCAAGTTTATTCAGTCTATAGGCATCCCATTTTTATTTCACCTATTAAGCACAGTTGAGTTCTGGCTGTTTTTAAGCCTCTGAGATAAGGGCTGAACTGCTGGTCATCCCAGGTGATTCATCCCCAGCCCAGGATCTTGCATTATCTCTGAACAACTCAATGATTTCCCCTTCTGCAACTGCTCGCAACCTTGGGGTAACCATGGACAATCAACTGTCCTTTTCCTCCCATGTTGCCAATGTGACACGCTCATGTCGGTTTCTTCTGTACAACATTAGAAGGATTCGACCATTCCTATCCACACAGGCTACTCAAGTGCTTGTTCAGTCTCTGGTTTTTTTGAGACTGGACTACTACAACTCTTTACTGGCAGGTCTTCCTCTGAATGCAATTCAACTGCAAATGATCCAAAATGCAGCTGCATGGCTTGTTTTCAACCTGCCCAAGTTCTCCCGCACCACCCCACTGCTGTGTTCCCTCCACTGGATTTCGGTAGCTGCACGCATCAGATCCAAAGCACTGATGCTTGCCTACAAAGCCAAGAATGGACCAGCACCATCTTACCTCAAAGATCTTATTACTCCTCGCACTGCACCTTGCTCCCTCCGATCCACTAGCACTGCCCGACTGGTCCCACAATCTCTCAGGGCAAAAGGTAGGTATTCATCTAGACTCTTCTCTGTTCTGGCACCGAGGTGGTGGAATAAACCTCCCCTAGATGTCCATACAGAAAACGACGTCTTAAGACCTACCTTTTCCTGAAGCACTTAAACTAGCTCATATCTTTCCCTGTTTATGTATTGTTATATGTTTAATAAAAAAAAAAAATTAAAAAATCCAATTTTAGACTAAGGGTATCGTAAGTCTGTAACCTACTGAACCAGTGTTAATGTTTTCAATGATAGAGCACTTTTGTATGTTGCTCTGGATAAGAGCGTCTGCCAAATGCCAGAAATGTAAATGGCCCAATGAAGATTATTGTACAGGTGTATGCTTAATATCTATTACTTTAGGGGCAAGTTCCTACCACAACACTGTATGGGAGTGATTTTTGTCTATTGAAAGGTTTGCTCCAGGTTGTTCAGGTTGGTTGGATGTTGTTTGCTGACTGCAATCTTCAAAAAGTATCACAGATTCTCAGGGAGATTCAAATCTGGACTGTGGTAACTGCAGAAAAAAATGTAATTAACCAATTCTGCATTGCTTTAGCCTTGTGTTCAGGTACATCTGTTCTGCTGATGGGTAGTTTTTTTCTCACCCTTTATTTTTTTTTTGGCATACAGACTCTCATACTATCCTCCTGTATTTTGCTCAATTCCATCTCTCTTTAATTTTGCCGGCCAGTTCGTGCCAAAATTAAAGAGAGATGGAACTGAGCACAATACAGGAGGATAGTACAAGAGAATCTGTCACTTTGTGATTCCAGAGATTCCTGGAGAGAGAGAGAGAGAGAGAGAGAGAGAAGCAGGTGGCTGAGCGAGCACAAGCCACCCAAACCCAACACACACACACACAGTTTCAAGACTTCAGAAAATCATTGTCTGCAAAAGACTCACCCCCCCATAACTTTCATTTACTAAACAAATTTTTTTGCTCATAATTTACTTTAATTATGTACATGTAAATATGAACAATAAAGGACAAGCATCAATCTTAAATGGATTTGTTTGCACTCAGGTCTTGAAATATTTGGTGAAAATGAAAATATGGTGCGTCTGAATCAAGTGGAAAGCCAGAAGCCACCCTGTTTTTCCCTATTGAGCTTCACTTCTTTCACATCTTTGAAGCTGATGCTTTGTATTAAGCGATATGAAATGAGCAAAATGGTTCAAATTGCAGCTGTGATTTTATCATGTTTCCTTCTTCCTGCTATTCTTTGCATTATTTTTCCCTATCTGCAATAATAGGCTTTATTGCATTCTACAGCTTATCTTAAACACATTTAACCAACTTTGTTTACCAAAAAACAGAATCCAGATTCTGTTGAAATAAGGTAAATAATAAGCAAATAATAATTAATAATACCAAAAATTATATTCCATATCAGTATGGCATAACTACTTGTAATAGCAGATTACAACAGCTTCATCCAGATATGTTCAATAATTGTTATTTTCAGATCACTTACCCTTGATTTTCTCCTGCTTCCGCTCCCATTCTTGTCTAAGCTCCTCCCTCAGGCGATTTTCCTCCTCCTGGAAACATGAAAGCACACAAAAACATACATGTGCAGGGATTGGACAATAAAACTGAAACATTGGTCAATACAGTGTTGAAGGTTTAATGCTTACATATGCAGTGACTGCAGCGTGATGTGCTTTACTGAGACGTGGCTAACCGGCAACACAACGGACGCTAGCGTGGACATCCCTGGTTTCACTGCAGTGAGGGCGGACAGAGACACTAAGAAGAGTGGCAAGCGCAAGGGTGGAGGACTCACTCTTTATATTAATATCAGGTGGTGTAACCCGAGACATATTACTGAGAAGGAGGTTATCTGCTGTCGGGACACTGAGCTGTTAGTCTCCGTCCGTACTATATTTGAAGGGAATTCTCGCACGCCATTATTGTTTGTGTTTACATCCCACCGACAGACACAGACACGGCGTATGACATCATACACACAGCTATTGCGAGACTGCAAACTCAACACCCGGATGCCCTTGTCGCGCTGTCTGGACACTTCAATCATGTGACCCTGGATGCTACACTTCCTACTTTCCATCAGTTTGTGGATTGTGCTACCAGGAAAAACAGAACAATAGACCTTTTGTATGCTAATGCAAGTGAAGCTTACAGTCTCACCCCACTGGGAAAATCAGACCATAATTTTGTTTTCCTGAAGCCCCAGTACAAACCATGTCATGAGTCAGTCAACAACACCACGCACATTCAGGAAATGGTCTCCTGAGGCTGAGGAGATTCTGAAGGACTGTTTTGAGTGTACTGACAGGAGTGTGCTGCAGGAGCCCCATAATGGTGACACTGAGGAGATCACACTTTGCACGACAGCCTACCTCAACTTCTGTATGGACATCATTGTGCCTGTTAGAACCATGTGCTGCTTCCTGAACAATTTACCGAACAGATTACCAGTGAAATCAAGCTTCTACTGAATCTGAAGTAGAAAGCTTTTAAGAACGGTGACAAGGCTGAGCTCAAGCGCATTCAGAAAGAACTCAAGTTCAGTATGAAAGAGGCCAAGGGGACATATAAAAGGAAAGTGGAGAAGAAGCTACAGGAAAACAACATTAGGGAGGTCTGGGATGGTATGAAAACCATCACAGCCTGTAAAAAGAAGGACAGGAGATGGTTCTTGACTTTCGTCGGTCAGGGCCTCCCGTTACCTGTCTCCATCGAAGGAGTGGATGTTGAGAGGGTCAGGTCATACAGATACCTGAGGCTACAGCTGGATGACAAGCTGGACTGGTCAGTGAACACCTATCTGTATAAAAAAAAGTCAGAGCCAGCTGTTCTTCCTGAGGAGACTAGGATCCTTCAGCATCTGCAAAAAGCTCCTGCTGATGTTTTATCAATCAGTGATCGGCAGTGTGCTTTTCTACGCAGTGGTGTGCTGGGGAGGTAGCCTGAAAAGCATGGATGCCACATGATTGGACAAGGTGGTCAGGAGAGCTGGTTCGGTGGTTGGTGTGGAGCTGGACTCACTCGAGGAAGTGGTGGAGAGGAGGACTCAAAACAAAATGCTGTCTATCATGGCCAACCCCGACCACATAGTTTTCTGCAAACAGAGGAGTGTGTTCAGTGGAAGACTTCTGTCGCCAAGCTGCTCAACGGACAGACTTAGGAAATCCTAAGCTCTTCAACACCTCTCTGCAGGGACATGGTAATGTGGACTGGGAGATCTAGGCTAAGGCTCGTCAGCTATATACATCAGTGTTACATGTATAACTCATCCATTAGATTCAGTGTCTGCTCAGTTACTCTCACGATTGCATATATTGGCCATTACAACAGACTCAGTTTCATTGTTACTTTCATACTGTATTTATTTGCTTCTTATACATCTTGTAGTTTTTGTTCTTAACATTGAACTAGTAACTTCTGGTCAGTTATCTTTGTGTTAACTGTCTCTATTGCTGCTGAATATTTGGGATTTCCTTCGGGGTCTGTCTGTCTGTCGGTCAATCTTCACTGATGTCACATTTCATATATAAGAGCCGAGTAATAGCTCTACATAAAATACTGTCATCCACACAACATTTGGCCGAATTATCAGAGTTCAAAGAAGGTCAAATTGTTGGTTTGTGCTGGCACATCTGTGACCAGGACAGCAGGTCTTAATCGCGAGCCACAGAATTCAGTGTAATGTCTGCATACCACAAAAGATGAACATCATCCAACAAAAGCAACTGTCAACGCAAGAGGACTGAAAGAGATGTCTGAGTACTAACCCAGACTGTATCCAAAAAAATATAAAACCACAGCTACCCAACTCACTGCAGAATTAAACACACCTCGACTTTTGTTTCAACCAAAACATATGGGAGAGTTACAGTGTGGAGAAGCTCCAAAGAAGCTTATTACCAAGACCGTTGCATGACCAGAGTGAAGCACAGGTTGGATCAGTGATGGTTTAGTTTGTACTACTTGCGCTAGATGAGTGCTCACTGCCAAGGACTACCAAACCCATATATAAAGTTGTGCCATGTATCAGGATGATAATGCACACAGCAAGACTGGTCTAGTTCAAGAAATGGTCTGGTGTTGGGTGACATGTCAATCAAATTGCATCTTTCCCTCAAAGGTGCAAGTCCTGTTACGTTCATTGTAGCAGGCCTCTTCTCCTTCATACAGTCTTAGCCCTCGTGAAGGGAAGTAATCAAAAAAATATTTACCTCTCTTTCCCTGTCTGGAAGAAAGCTGGTGTCAACATCAGGGTTCTTCCCCAGCTTCTTTTTCTTAACTGGGGTATCTGGCAAACATTAAAGAAAAAAAAAAACAAATAATATAAGCCAACATCTAATATTCACAACAACAGTACTAAACTAGAAATAAGTTTAAATTTGATTAAGATTTGCTGTAATTTGTAGCACTTACATATTTATGTACAAGTATAGTTGTCTATTACAATATAGAAATACTACTACTACTACTACTACTACTAATAATAATAATCATAATAAAATGAATATCAAAAAAATAAAAAAAATAAACACCCCTTCTCAATACATACAAATATTATTGGAATATAACTGGAATTAGGGAATTAGGATGTCAGACTTGTCCCACCTTCTGACTTCAGAAATCTAAATAAAGCATGGCGATGAAGCTTACAGCAGGTTATAGTTGCCTACAATATATTAGCCAAATGCTTTTAATGTTATGGCTGATCATTATATATA